>NC_047668.1:13772500-13875000 GCF_011762505.2 Arvicanthis niloticus
ATTTAGATAAAATTGGTAAAAACAAAACAGAGATGTATCTATAGAGATGGTTCACTGTTAAGAGATAACTACTGCTCTTGAATTTGGTTCCCTGCATCCACACCCCACATCAGGTGCTTACAACTGCCAATATGCAACTCCAGCACTCGCCTTCATATATGCACATACCCATACAACATAAACACCTGATAGTAAAAATAAATCTAAAAAACATATTGAAATAGCTTTCAGTATTTAAAAATCTGTAGAAACGTTGATATTTTGTGGAAAGGTGGTTTGGTTTTGTTAGGCTTAAGTCTCATGTAAGCGTATCTTAAAGCTATTGTGAAGCCAAGAATGACCTTGAGCTTCTGAACCTTGATTCTGTCTTGCAAATGCTGGGATTACAGGCATGTATCACACTACTCAGTTCTTGATAAACTTTAATTAGTTTTCTATCTGGTATCTTTCTGATGAATTATTTAATGTAGAAAAGGATCACATAAGCCAACTACATACATGCATTTGAAAGACAATGTTTTTGGCTTAGTCTTTAACAGCAGTAACAGTGGTCATATGACATCAGACATCTTGTATAGAGTACACTAATGTGTTGTCACTATGCCCTGTGTGTTTTTAATTAAGGCATCATCTTTTTCAACATATAACATAGCAGAGCAAGATTTTTCTTATTTCTTCCCTGATGATCCACCAACATTTATCTTCAGTCCTGCTAACAGACGAAGAGGAAGACCTCCCAAACGAATATCTTTTGGTCAGGTAGGTAAAGAAAAGTCCAAACTACCCTTAGCTTAATAAAGCAGTATTTGCAGTCAATGAAATGTGTAGTTCCTGTCACACATATAACCTGTAAGAAAAATACCCTTTTACTTCATAAAGAAAATTATTTGAGTGTGTGTTCCCTTGATGCTGCTCAGCATTGAGATTCACGAAGTTTCCAGTGTGGATTCATGTTCTCAGGAGACAGATTTTATACTAGGGCAGGACTAAGTATACAGGCAGTCACTAAGAAAAGCAAGTGGGACAGAAAAGTCAGGAAATGAGGGTAACACTCAAGTCTCCAGTGCAGCTCTGACCAGCGGGCTTTAAAGAAAGGCCTAAATGAAACACAAGAGTTGGTGCTTTGAATAAGAAAAGCTCCCACGGGATCATATATTTGAATACTTAGTCATCAGGGAGTGGGCTCTGAGGTTACCGAAGCCTATACCAGACCCAGTGTCTATACCTATGGATCAGGATGTAGCTCTCAGCTGCTGTTCCAGAGTCTGCCTGCATGTTGCCCTGACGATAATGGACCAAACCTTTGAAACCATAAGCTAACCCCCAACTCGATGTTTTCTCTTACAATAGTTGTCTGGGTCATAGTGTCTCTTCACAGCAGTGGAACAGTGGCTAAGACATTCAGCCATAGGGCAAAAGGGTGGAAGGGTACTTGAGACATGAACATGGTTATAAGGGACTCAGCATTGGTTTGCAGAATGTTTGTCATGCACATAGCATAGCAGATCTGTAAACATACAGAGAGATCTAATGTGCTATCCAGCAGAATGTATAGTCTTGAGGCTGCATTTTGCAAATCAAATGGTTCTAATATTCTTTATATAATAATATCTAATTTGTTTATATAGTTACTAAAAATAGACTTTAATCAAAAAGTGGTGGCCTAAATCCAAGCAAATAATAATCTACTGGTGTGTGATGAGAGACTTAGAATGCACAGTAAATCTCTAAGAGACTTTAGAGTGGAATGAGTAGGCAGTGTGGGATGAAAAGTGTGTCAGTTGCTTCTCAGTTTACCTTTGTTTGTTTTAGTAGTAAAGAATTTTTCTTCATCAGATCATTGTCATTCCCCACAAAGACCCCATGGAAGTGTCTGGAAGTGGGCAAACTAATAACCTATGCAGGTCTTGGAACTGGAAGGAGCAAAATTGGATTCTTCTGATCCTGGATTCTCTTTCCTTTGGCATTTTTGTTTTCTCTTACCCTCCTTCTGTACTTTCTGGTTCTTTTCTTCTGACTAGAGGTTGCTGATAGCTATAATGATTTGAAAGCCAGCTTCCACTGCTTCTAATAGCAGTTTGGAGGGTATTTGGTATATGTGATGATTTGTTTATGCTTGGCTCAGGGAGTGGCACTATTCAGAGGTGTGGCCTTGTTGGAGTAGGTGTGGCCTTGTTGGAGTAGGTGTGGCATTGTGGGTGTGGGCTTAAGACCCTCACCCTAGCTGCTTGGAAGTCAGTCTTCCTCTAGCAGCCTTCAGATGAAGATATAGAACTCTCAGCTCTGCCTGCACCATGTCTGCCTGGATGCTGCCATGCTCTTGTCTTGAGGATAATGGACTGAGCCCTGAACCTGTAAGCCAGCCCCAATTAAATGTTGTCCTTATAAGAGTTGCCTTGGTCATGGTGTTTGTTCACAGCAGTGAAACCCTAATAAGACAGAAGTTGGTACCAGGGACTGGGGTATTGCTGTGATAGGCCTGACCATGCTTTTGTTTGGAGGAATGTGGATTTGGGGACTTTGGAAAGCAGTAGAATGCTTTAAGTTGGGCTTAATGGGCCATCCTAGTAGGAATATGGCTGAAGAGGGTTTCAGTGGAGAAGAATTTCAGTATGTGGCCTAGAAACTGTTTTTGTGGTATTTTTGTGAAGAATGTGGCAGCTTTTTGCCCTTGTCTGAAGAGTCTACCTGAGTGTAAGGTAAAGGGATTTATTATTAATTGCATTGACAAAGGAAGTCTCAAAAAAGCCCATCAGAGACTTTTTTAAATCTGGTTAAACATGAAGAATGTTTTGATCAAGCGTAGGAAGCTTAGAAAGAAAAAATAAAAAGTATATAGTTCAAGTATTAAAGGGGTACCAGGAAGTGAAATTGAGCCAAATCCTGTGTTCTAGGAGATAACAGATTAAGGGAATGGGGTTTTGGGGCAACCCAGCTAAATTTAGATCCAGGCATGGTGGTACACACTTTTATCCTGGGAGATAAAGCCAAGCAGATCTCTGAGTTCAAGGCCAGCATAAGTCAGAGCAAGTTCTAGGTGAAGAAAAGCTTAAAGCCAGGCATGATGGTACTGGCCTTTAATCCCAGGAGACAGGCATGCAGATCTCTGAGTTCAAGGTCAATTTACAGAGCAAGATCCAGGACAGTCAAGCTTGGTGAAGGAACTGGAGAAGAGGAAGGTAGTGATAATAATAGAACAAGGGGGCCATAGTCCAGCTCCTGCAAGCAGCAGAACTCAGCAACTTTGGTCATGTGTCTCTGGCTTTATATTCAAGAGGAGAAAGAGACTACTGGGGTAATTGACGATAGTTAGCTGGAGCTAAGATATTAGTGGTGATTAAGAAGAGACCAGCATCACTGAGGTGAAATCTTCTGAGAAGTATTTTCTGAGAGCACAAAGAAGCTGTGTTCCAGAGATAGCCAAAGTTGTACCTTGTGCTGCAGCTGGACTTGGTACTGTGTAAGAGTCACCCAGGTGGTCTGGTTTGAAGGCATGAAGGGGTCATGAAGAGCAGCTGAGGCTTGGCACTGTGAGAGGCCATGGAAGGTGCAGCCTCAGTTGTAGATGATGGCCCAGAACTGAAGGGGTCATGCAAAAGAGTTGAGGCTTGGCACCATGAAGAGAGCCTATGAGAGGTTATTGGTGAAGCCTGGTTGCAGTGGAAGACTCCAGTGTATTGGAGATGCCAGTACCATGGAATAATCACCAAGAACAGCAGCATCACTGGAGTGGAGTCATCCTGAGCTTAGAGTGCTACAGAGGGCAGACTGGAGAAGTGATGTCAGCCCTTTGGAGGAGCCCAAAAGATCATGTGTGGATCCCAGACATTGAAACAAGAAGCTGTAACACTGAAGTTGTTTTGGAGACCCCAAGATGTTCAAGATGCCAGAGCTGTGGGTTATCTGCTGAGGAAAGCTGCTAACAGGAAGTGGAACCAGCCCAGGAGAAAGAAGTTTGTTGCAGTCAACAAAGATAAGAGTTGGGAGATAGGAACACTGGTTTGACATCAGCCATGGAGATGCAGAGTTTGGAGTTTGCCCAGCTGTTTCCTGTCTTGCTTTGGGAATTACAGTGATTAGATGAATCTCAAAAGAGACTTTGAACTTTGGACTTTTAACATTGTTGAAACTGCTATAGACTATGGGGACTTTGGAAGTTGAACTAAATATATTTTGCATTATGCTATGTTTAGGTATGGCCACCATAGACTCATATTTTTGAACAAGCCTATGGGGACCAGGGAGTGGAATGTGATGGTTTATATATGCTTGGCCCAGGGAGTGGCACTATTTAGGGGCTTCAAAATACTTATGTGATCTTGGTATTCTACCACCCACCTGTGACTGCAGTCCTGGTCAGAGCTTTTGATGTTTTGGGTTTTGTTTTTTCCTTACCTAGAAAACTTGGCAGACTTACCATCTTATGTAGTTTGTGGTTTACCACTTTAGTTTCTTCATTTATTTTTTAGGAAGACAACATTGTTAGTAAGCAGACTATTGCAAGATGTCGGAGCAAAGCTATTAAAGAAAGAGACAAGCTTTTGAAACAAGAAGAAATGAGGGCACTGGGTGAGTTTTAACATTTTCTCCAAACACTGTTTAAGGATAAGAATGAATATTTCTCTGTGCCCAAATGAGGAATATTTCTGAATGATAAACTCTGCCTTTTTTTTTTTTCTGAATGGCCCTTATTCATCTCTTCTAAGTATAGCCTTCCCTGTAGACTGCTTACTGCTAGATTGAGCTGAAGTTGTAAGGGTTTAAAGCTGTTGGAGGCCATGGCATCTGAGTTATGTGGTTTTTACTGATACTGCCTCCCAGCTTGAATGCATCTAAATCTAATTCAGTGGGATTAATACATTCCAGTTGTGAGGGATGTGATTCCATATCTTAACAAGTAGACTACTTAATTATCATTCTTTGTATATATTTTATTGTCTTTGGTTTTAAAGGCAGGATATGTTTGTCCTAGTGTGGGTAGCTTAACGTTTAATTAATCAGTTACCTGCTAGCCCCTCAAGAATTTGTGAATCTCTGCTAATCTCATTTAACCCAAATTATTTTAGAGCCTCTTTTGTTAGACTTTTTTTTAACTGAATTTTTCTTTTTGTCAGTGTATAGTTTTAAATTTGACCTTCTCCACAGCTTTTGAAAAGGCTAAATTAAAACGAGAAAAAGCAGATGCTTTGGAAGCAAGAAAAAGAGAAAGGGAAGATAAAGAGAAAAAGAGGGAAGAATTGAAGAAAATTGTAGAAGAAGAGCGACTAAAGAAAAAAGAAGAAAAAGAGAGACTTAAAATAGAAAGAGAAAAGGTACTCAGTATACTAATATATGATGATATTATATTATATATATATTCAGTATAAACTAAATTTTTTTACCATTTTCATTCACATTTTTGAGCCTACATAGAACACAGATAAAAATATTAATCTCCCCAGGGGACTGGAGAGATGGCTCAGAGGTTAAGAGCACCGACTGCTCTTCCAGAGGTCCTAAGTTCAATTCCCAGCACCCACATGGTGGCTCACAACCATCTGTTATGGGATCTGATGCCTTCTTCTCGAATGCAGGCATATATTTAGCATGAACGAGAGAGAGAGACAGAGACACAGAGAGAGAGAGAGAGAGAGAGAGAGAGAGAGAGAGAGAGAGAGAGAGAGGAGAGAAGAGAGAGAGAATATGAATCTCTGCTAATCTCATTCAACCTAAATTATTTTAGAGCCTCTTTTGTTAGATTTTTGATGCTAGGTATTGAACCCAGGTCCTCTGAAAGAGCAGCCACTGCTCTTAACTCTCAGGCATCTCTCCAGCCTCATACTTATTTTCTTTTTGTTTTTTCCTTTTTCTCTTTCTGTTTTTATTTTTTTGAGACAGTTTTTCTCTGTATAGCTTTGGCTGTCCTGGAACTCACTTTGTAGACTCAGTCTGTAGGTTGGCCTCGAACTCACAGAGATCTGCCTGCCAAGTGCTGGTTGCCCAAAACACTTGCTGTTTTTACAGAGTTCTTGATCTTTGTTCCTATGACACATATTGGGCTCCAGGGGATCTGATGTTCCGTTCTGGTCTCTCTGCACTGCACATGTGAGGTATACACAGAGAAGCAGGTGCATGGACATCATTTTTAAATTTTTTAAAAGTTACAAAATGGAACATGATTGAAGACACTGCTTGATCTCTACACACAAACACACAAACCCAACATATACATAGTCCATACACACCCAATGAATAAATAAATAATACTTTGATTCGTTTATTTCTACTCTTCATTCTTGGCCTTAAAAACTAAAAACAGGGCTAGAGAAATGTTCAGTGGATTGAGGTTTTTGGCTGCTCTTGGAGAGGACCCAGGTTTGATTCCCAGCACCCACATGGCAGCTCACAACCATCTTCATGAAACCCTAGTTCCAAGGGACTTTTTGGTTTGTTTTTAATTGAGACAGGGTCTTGTGTAACCTAGGTTGGCCCCACATTTGCTCTGTAGCCAAGTATGACCTTGAATTATTGCCAGTACCTTTCAGGTACTAGAATTACAAGTGTATACCACCAAGCCTCATTTTACACTGTATTTAGGATCAGACTTGACTGTTGGCCACGTACTGTACCAGCTGAGCTGCCTAGCTCCAGTGCTTATCAACAGTTCTCAGGTGATGTTAATATTGATGGGTAAATTTCTTCTAACAATTTTTATAATCTTTTTTGCTAGGAAAGAGAGAAATTGCGTGAAGAAAAGCGAAAATATATGGAATACTTAAAGCAGTGGAGTAAACCCAGAGAAGATATGGAATGTGATGACCTTAAGGTATGAACATGCAGTGCTTGCCACAGATGTATTTCATGTGTCCTATGTGGCTTTGCTGATAGCCTGGTTGGTTATATGTGGTTATAAACACATGCATTTAGTCCAGCAGTTGGTAGGTGGAGACAGGTATGGATGGATGGATCTCTTGTGAGTTTGAGGCCGTCCTAGTCTACATACTGAGACTCTTATCTCAGAAAAAATTGGGGGTGGGTTTGAGTTTTGGTTTTGTTAGCAGTGAGAAAGGTCTTACTGTGCAGACCAGGCAGCCTGGAGCTCCCATTCATCTGTGTCACTCTTCTGAGTGCTGAGACTGCAAGTCTATAGTGGACACCCAGCTGAAAAGTTTGTATCTTGATAGAAGTGCGTCTTCCTCATTTAACTGAAAGGAAACAGCCAGCTATATATAGATGGTTTTCTTAGCTTCCCAGGGTTGCACTGTTACTGTAGTAGTTATTCTGCCAAAATAGTTGATCAGACTTTGTGATCCCTGGCATCCAATAACGGCTGTGGCCAGGCATGCATTTAGGTTTATTTGGGTTAAGAGAATAAGGATTTCATTTATTTCTGGAAATAATCTAAAAGTATCTAAACCTTTAAACATTGCATGTACTATTTATTTAACCTTGCAGGAACTTCCAGAACCAACGCCCGTGAAAACTAGACTACCTCCTGAAGTCTTTGGTGATGCTCTGATGGTTTTGGAGTTCCTTAATGCATTTGGGGAACTTTTTGATCTTCAAGATGAGTTTCCTGAGGGAGTAAGTTTAGGCAAGTACTCAAGTTACCTGTTGCTTCATGACAGTTTACTCTGACATAATGTACGACTTGACTTCTAGCTGTCTTAGTTAGGGTTTCTATTGCTGTGATAAAACACCAGGACCCAAAGCAACTTGGTGGGGGCGGTGAGGGTGGGGGTTTACTTGGCTTGCACTTCCACACCAGTCCATCATCAAAGAGAATGAGGGCAGGAACTCAAGGCAGGACTCTGGAGACAGGAGCTGGAGCAGAGGCCTTGGGGAAGTGCTTTTTACTGTCTTGCACATGTTGCAGTCTGATAGCATCCAGGACCACATGCCTGTGGTGGCATCACTCCCAGTGTCTGAGCACTCCCACATCAGCCGTTAACCAAGAAGTGCCCTATAGACATAGCTACAGGCCATGTGATGGAAGAATTCTCTCAATTAAGATTCCCTCTTCCCTCATAGGTCTAGTTTTGTGTCAGGTTAACAAAAAACAGCCGGCACACTAATGATGTACAGGACACACATATCCCATGAAAGCAGGTGGGGTATAATATAGAACCAGAAAAGGAACAGCTAAAGGGAGAAAGGGAGATAATCAAGGATGGTGGGGAGGAGAAATGCACATTTATACATGTGCGGGAAAATATCATTAACAAACACAATCTTGTATGTTTACCAAATACATTAGTAAAAGAATAACATAAAAATAAATGTTTTTTCTTTTTTTAAAGAGTAAATGACTTATCACAGTTCTGTAGGGTCATTGAACATCTTTTGGAGTTTCCCATATGATTGCAGTCAAAGAGTGGCTGGAACTGAGATGGAGGTGTGACTGGTTAGTTGTTTAAGATGGCTTTTGCATGCACATGTTTCAGTCCTCTCCATGTGACCTCCCACTAGGAAACAGAAACTGTTACTTAGGTTTGGAACTGGTGCATCCTTACCTTTGCCATGGGCCCTCGTAAGAACAGTCATAGACTTAACAGTCATAGAACTCGAGGGCTGGAGAGTAGACCCACTTCTTGAGTGAGGAATGCCATGTGAGAGTTTACAGACAAGTAAAGTAGTTTCCACTTCTAATTTGTAATTAATTTACGTGTGGGTTTACAAAATTTGTATAAACATTTATAATAGAGTCCAATATGAGAAGGAATTTGGATCAAATTTTAAATTTTTATCCAATAAAGTTTTTTAAGTTCCATGTAGAAGCCTTGGAGACAGATTTCCTTGTCATTCTTGTTTTACTAAGAGAGTGCATTGACCAATAGAGATCCGAGATCTCCAGTGTCTCCTTAAGGGCAAGGTCTATGGCATGAAGCACTAATGCCTTATGAATCGTGAGCTCTAAACAATTGGCAAACATTTTAATATCTGCACAGTGTTAGGATTAAAACCTAATCATGATAATTTCCTTGCCTGGGCACTGTTTGGTAAGTAGCATCCCACATAGCTCTCGTGAGCAGTGGAACAGTAATAACAAGCTATGCTGTTATGGGGTTTTGTTTATTTTGATTTTTGAGACAGAGTATTACTATATAGCTCTGGCTGATCCAGAACTTGCTATGTGACTGGTAGAACAATCTGACTTCATCACCACTACCTATAAAATTATATTTTTAAGTGTAGTTAAATTTGTGCTTCAACTTTAATTTATTTTGGTTCAGATAAGACTTGGATCTACTTTCATAAACAGGCACTTGAGAGAACAGTCGCACAGGCTCATGTTGATTGAATGTTTATTATTTTCCAATGGAGTTGTTTCTTCAGTCATGACAGAACTTTAAATTCCTTTTAAACGTTTTATTCACAGAAGTGTTAGAGGAAGCTCTTGTAGGAAATGACAGTGAAGGCCCACTGTGTGAATTGCTTTTTTTCTTCCTGACTGCAATCTTCCAGGCGATGGCTGAAGAAGAGGAGGAAGTAGCCAAAGAGCAGATAACTGATGCTGACACCAAAGGTCAGAGTTCAACACCGCTGTTGATTGAGCTAGCAGCTTTGTAGTAAAACTGGGTTTTGATGGATTATTACACAACTAACTTTTCTTTTGCAGTTAGAAAATATAGGTATTCAGTCTACCTGATGCTAAGTCATAGTATGCTAACAACATATTACCAGATATCTGTAAAAACTTAATATTGGTGTGACCTGTTTCTGACAGCCTTTGAGACATTTTTCCCCGAGTTGTCTTCCTTTTGTTTCTTTATATTTTCCCTTGTAATTTAGAAGCATCTCACTGTCTGGTATCTGCAATGCCAAAAAATTCTGCTAAATAGCCTTTTCCCTCTGCCCCTTATTGGGAAAACTTAAATTCTTATAACTACTTTTAACTGAAATACTATTGTTGTAGATCTTACACTTTTTGCACTAATATTTAGGATATTTTTTAATCTGGATAGTTTGATTTAGAAATTTTGTTCTTTAAATTTTATGCTCTTAAATATCCAAGGTCAGTATATAATATGTTAACATAGCAAAAGTTTCTTTGAGAAACCTTTAGAAAACTTCAATTATGCTCACTAGTCTTTCAAAGCACTGGACTTGGCCCAGCCATCTAATCCACTTTCTCTGATGTGCCTTTCCTTTCACACTTTGTTAATAAACTGTTTCTATGTCTGTCACTTAAAAACTGTGTGGATAATGCTAACCACTCCCAGCACCTCATCAAACTGGGCGTGGGAGAGCATACTGTAATACTAGCGTTTGGGAGGTAGAGAAGGAGGACCAGACGCTCAGGGTCATCCTCAGCGAGATATCCTGAGCTCAAGTCCACCCGGGACACGGGAGACTTCCCAGACAAGACAATAGTCCACCCGGGACACGGGAGACTTCTCAGACAAGACAATAGCTCATTGTTGCGTTACCTCCTGTAGTCAGAGGAAATGTTGAACATTTATGTGACTGTGGACTAGGAGCATGATTAAATAATGCTTCAGTCTATTATGTAAAAATCTTAGTAAGGAAATCATGCTGGGAGATGTGTAGGTAGTTTGAGTTCTGTGCCTAGTTCCTGAATCAATGAGATTGATAAATCTGTATCTAATGCTATCTGCCTTCTGATTTTATGGTCTGAGTTGAAGTGAAATGTATTCTCTGGCTTAAGTGTCGACCACCATAGGTTCCATATCAAGGTTGTTTTAGCAACATGACTGCCCCATTTTCATCAAATGAAAGTATTAATATGGCCATTGTGTTGTGTCAGCCAGTAACATTATAGAATTATTGAATTAATATATATTAATTGAATTATATATTAATTGAATTAATATATATTAATATAGAATTAAAGTTCTGACTTTAACATAAGACATTAAGCTGTGTTTAGTTCCATATTTAAAACAGATGAGGATTGCCATTTTGAAAGCTCTAGTGCAGTAAGAAAAGTGGGTCCAGCAAGTCAGCCTAGCAGATGGAAACACTTGCTGTGCAGGCCTGGTGACCAGCGGTGAATCCCTAGAGCCCACAGTATAAGCAGAACCAGTGTCTGAAGGAGTTGTCCTCTGACCTCTACACATGTGCCTGCACACACAGGCATGCACAAGCATGTAATAATAAGTACAATGATTTTTAAAAAAAAAAAAAAAAAAGAATGAAAGGGAACTTGGGTGAGAAAATCAGTTAATGCAAAGGAAAAAAATTAGAAAGCCGTTGGAGTTTGTGTTCCCAAGCTTTTTTCTAGTCAGGATTTGCTTGATGTATTCTTTCTATATCTCTGTTCTTATATAGAACAATCTCAAATATAAAAATACAGATTTGATCTCTGCATAAATTCTTGCTACAAAATAAAGATTATATATGGTTCAGTGATGGCAACTACCACAGGAATAACTATTTTTTCTTCCTGTCTCAATAACAGAAAAGTTTTCTCAAGTCTTCTTATAAACAGGGAGATAGGATTGACTTTTGTTTTGTTTTGTTTTGTTTTGTTTTGTTTTGTTTTGTTTTGTTTTCGAGACAGGGTTTCTCTGTGTAGCCCTGGCTGTCCTGGCACTCACTCTGTAGACCAGGCTGGCCTCAAACTCAGAAATCCACCTGCCTCTGCCTCCCAAGTGCTGGGATTAAAGGCGTGTGCCACCACTGCCCAGAGATATCAGTTTTAAAAGTCTTGTTCTAGCCATATCAGTTATTCCTGACTTTAGGGGTTTTTTGTTGGTGCTGCTGATATTTTCAGATAAGATCTTTCCACGTTGGTCTTGGGTTTGCAATATAGCTGAGGCTGACCTTGAATTCCTGCCTCCTTTCTCCATGTTCCAAATGCTGGAATCACAGTCGTGTTCTACCATAACCCTGTCTTTATTTTTATACAGTGAACCTAAAATTCTTTGACGGACAAGAGCATCTTTCTTAAGTGGAACAGTTCTGAGCTTTTTTTTTCTTTCTGGGATATCATGACTGAATGTTGTAATTGTATATACCTCTTTATACATTAAAATGATTTAATAAAGTCAAGCTTGGTGGCACAGGCCTTTAATCCCACCATTTGCAAGAATAAGTACACATATGTAATAATAAGGGAGGCAGAGACAGAAGGATCCATGAGTTGGAGGCTGGCCTGGTCTATATACCCTGTCAAAAAACAAACGAAACTCTAATAAATGTAACTGTTTCATACAGTTATATGGGATACAGTTCAGTCATGCTCTCTTGCAAGAAAGGACCCAGAGAATACTGAGAAAATTCTAAAGAGGTAATTGTAATTCTCTAGAGTGCCATATAATAGATAATACAGTTTAAGAATACATATTTTGAGGTGAAGAGATGGGCCAGCAGCTATGAGCACTGGCTGCTCTTGCAGAAAACTGTGGTCTGAATCGCAGCACCCACATAAAAGCTAGCAACTGTCTTTAACCCCTATTCCAGAGGATCTGCTATCCCCTGCTAGCCTTCTGTAGCACCTGCACATACATGGTACACAGATATGCACTAAGGTGAACACACACATGTAATTTTTTAATGTAAAAGAATAGTATTTTAACATGTCATTTTATGTAAGACTGTAAACACAGTCCTTCTGTTATTGTTCGTTTCTTAAGGCCTCTGTTGCTTTTGCTCTACAATGCTGATTTCCTCTAGACGTTAGAGGCTGGACACGAGCCTGTCTGCTGAGGAAGAGCTCTAGCACTGTGTGGCTGTGCTAGCAGTGTGGGTGGTCATGGTCGTGTTAATGTGCCGTGGCTGCACATGTCAGTTGAAACTGTGAAGTTTTAGGTCGAGTATTTGCCTGTTACTGAGTTGGGTCTGGTAGGTGTGACTTCAGCATTTACAATAAATTTAATCAGGTAACTTTTATGTGGTCCTGTTTGTATCTTAAAATCATCAGTAATTGTGATCAGACATGACCCCAGAGTTGCTTTTTCCTTGGAAAAGTTACGTACTTTATTCTCTAAGGTTCCTTTTGTCAACCTAGGACTTGAATCCTGTTAGAACATCATGGAAGCACAGATCCAGATTAGCCTGAGGTCCTTGCTGGCAGTGCAGGAGACCTTATCTAGACTCACCCCTTTAAGAAAAATAAAGCCCAGATGAACTGATTTGTCCAAAGAATGTGTACTAGTTACTGGCAGTGCTAAAACGAGACACGGCCTGTTGATTAGAATAACTTGTAAACACTGTACTGTAACACAGTCAGCAGGTTGGTGTGTTTGGGTTTGTTTCTAGAAAACATGAGGGGTACAGTTGGCACTTGAGGGTTTAATCTGTGTGTTACAATTGGAAAGAGTTGTTTATATATTTATACCAGTAGATTTGCTGTTTTAATCTACTGTAATTTAAACATTTTCAAAACTAAAGCTATTGTCTTAGAAAGTAAAGGGAAATCTTCCCCCTACTCCTTAGACTGGATATTTGAAAGTGAGGAACTGTTACTGGAAAGCATGAGTAACTGACAGCAGTGCGGGCTGTGCAGCTCCCCTGGTGGTTCAGTAATAATCACAGCCTGTGCTGTGTTGTGGCTCAGTCTTAAGATGTTTAGAAGACTGGGCATCTTTACTCAATTGTCAAAGTAGACTTTTCAAGTTACATTAAATGAGTGATTTGTTTTAATTTTAAAATACATTTTGCCATTTTTTGGAATATGTAAGTGCATCTTGCTGGTAATTTGGAAAAGTTCTTGTGTGCTCTGGAAGGAAATGTTAGTATTCAGTCTGTGTTCTAGGATCTGTTGCTTTGGTGGAGACCAAGAGAATGTGAATAACGCTGTGCTGGGTGTTGGTTCTTCTGAGGTTCCTGAATGTTAAGCTGTTTTGTTGATCGTTTTAAAGGGGCATTTTCCCCAAATATTCTTGCACTAGAATAAAGTGTTTATTTCCTTAAAGATCTAACAGAGGCTTTGGATGAGGACGCAGACCCCACAAAATCTGCACTGTCTGCAGTTGCAGCCTTGGCCGCTGCATGGCCACAGTTACACCAGGGTATGTGTGGGCTTTGTTTTTTGTTGTTGTTTGGCATTTTACTTTACTTTATAAAGGTACATTTACATTGCTGAGTATTCATTGTCTTCTAAATGGCTGTTTCGTTTTTAACAATCTAGGCTGCAGTTTGAAAAGCTTGGATCTTGATAGCTGCACTCTTTCTGAAATCCTCAGACTGCACATCTTAGCTTCAGGTGCTGATGTGACATCAGCAAATGCAAAGTACAGGTACCAGAAACGAGGAGGGTTCGATGCTACGGATGATGCCTGCATGGAGCTTCGACTGAGTAATCCCAGTCTGCTGAAGAAACTGTCCAGCACGTCTGTGTATGATTTGACACCAGGTAAACTGCAAGTCGTGATTTTTTTTAACCTGCTTACTTCCTACCCATCTCTTTTATCCAGAAAACTAACAAGCCAACAAGAAACTCCAGATGATAAATCTGTTATTAAAGAAATGAAGAAAAAGCAGTGCATTACTGTTGTTAGAGTCATTTGGTTGATTGATTTGGTTTTGGTTTGTTTGCTTGTTTGTTTTGAGGCAGGGTCTCACTAAGTCTCTCTGACTGTCCTAGAACTCACTGTGTAGACCAAGCTGGCCTTAAAACACAAAACAATCTGTGTACCTCTGCCTCCCAAATGCTGACAGTAAATGAATGTACCACCATATCTACTACTCCTTGTTCTTTATTAGGCATTTTATCATTGAGTCAAATTGTCAAACACTGTTCCTTTTTTTCTCATTGATAACACAGAAATTATCCATTTTGGCAGGAGAAAAAATGAAGATACTTCATGCTCTCTGTGGGAAGCTACTGACCCTAGTTTCTACTAGGGATTTCATTGAAGATTATGTTGATGTATTACGACAGGCCAAGCAGGAGTTCCGAGAGCTCAAAGCAGAACAGCACCGTAAAGAGAGAGAAGCCACAGCTGCTCGGTAAGCATTGCTCGCATCGCTCATTCTCACTCACTCCATTTTAAAGCTTGCATCCACCACAGCATCTACGTCACAGCGCCAGCTGTGTTTCTAGAGAGCAGGGTGAGTTTTCCGAGCCTGGCTTGTAACAGCATTCCACGCACTGTCTTCAGCTCAACAAAGGCAAAATGCTCAGTGTCTGTGTGTCAGATGGACTTTTATTTGACTTTCAGAATACGTAGAAGGAAGGAAGAAAAACTTAAGGAACAAGAACAGAAAATGAAAGAGAAACAAGGAAAACTGAAGGAAGACGAACAGAGAAGTTCAGCTGCAGATCTAGGGTATGGTTTGAGTCTTACTCCCTGTGTGGCTTTATCTATTCACCTCATACACAAAGAAATTTCAGTATAGAAAAACAAGACCTCATTACACGTAAAGAGTAAAAATAAAAGCCAGCTACCCGAAACTATAAAGTGCTTTCAGAGTTTAAAAACTTAATTTTTTATGATTACATTTAAAAGCCTATGAAATTTATGTATAGTCTCTTAATCAGTTATACATGTGTTACTTTTTTAGTTTGTCTCTTAAAATTCATGTAAGTGGTAACTTCCTACAAAGCTTTCGGTGGGTTGTGTGTCCTCCCCCTCCTCGGGACTAGGTTTCTCTGTGTAGGCCTGGCTGTCCTGGAACTCACTCTATAGATAATGCTGACTAGGTTTCTCTGTGTAGGCCTAGCTATCCTGAAACTCACTCTGTAGATAATGCTGACCTCAGACTCAAGAGTCCCCCCTGCCTCTGCCAGGATTGAAGGTGTGCACTTCCATGTCCAGCTCAATGGGTTATTTTTAACCTAAATAGTTCATTTCCTTTTCCCCTCTACACAGAACCACCACCAACATAGGTACACTGTTTTGTAGTGCTTCTGAACCTCATGGAGGAATAGAGGTACATTGGAAAGTTGATCTCTGCCATCCTTTTCAAATACCAAGAGAGCCTCGAACATAAATCTTCCTGCCCCTGCTTCCCAAGTTTATAGGTACATAGAACTATACCTGGCTTAGTATTATTCCTAACAGTAAATGGTAAATTATAAAAAGTAACAAGCTAAATGTTAATCAATTAATGAAAAGTATGAACAAAATATCTTATGCATCCCTGTAGAGAAAAAGACTGTGTCTGGCTGGTCTTTTGAAACCTCAGAGCCCACCCCTTGTAACACACTCCTCTCAAAAGGGCACACCTCCTAATCTTTTCCTGAATAGTCGGTGGGCTAGAGACTAGACACTCAAATATATGAGCCTATGGGCCATTCTCATTCAAACTAACCACTGCAGGCAATCTTGTAAATATGCTAGAAATATCACTAAATTGTATGTTTTGAAATGGTGCCGAATTTTTCTTTGGAGAGGAAAGGGTTTATTTCATCTTATATCTTACAGTATATTATGAATAGTAGTCAAGACAGGAAATCAAACGTGAACTTGGAGGCAGGCACTGAAGAAGAGGTCATGAAGAAATAGAATTACTCTCTTGGGCAGACTGATTTCTTATTCCAGCTGTTCTTAAATCATCAGTCAAGAAAATACTCAATGATCTTTTGCCTACTAAACAATCTGATGGAGACAGTTTCTCAACTGAAGTTTCCTTTCTCAGTTTGACTCCTGTTAGACTATATTTGATAAAGAACAAAGAGAGAATAAAAGAAAGGCAGAGAGGGGGGAAGGAAAGGAGGGGCTGGAGAGATGGCTCAGTAATTAAGAGCATAGGCTGCTCTTCCAGAGGTCCTGAGTTCAATTCCCAGCAACCACATGGTGGCTCACAACCATCTGTAATGGGATCCGATGCCCTCTTCTGGCACACAAGAAAGAAGGAAGGAAGGAAGGAAGGAAGGAAGGAAGGAAGGAAGGAAGGAAGAAAGGAAGGAAGGAAGGAAAGAGGTGATTTTCTTTAATATAAAAAGAGATTTATTTCTTTATGTAGGTTTTTTTAAGCTGGATCTTTCTACATAGCCCTGGCTGCCCTGGAACTCACTATATAGACCAGGCTACCGTTGAACTCAGAGAGATCTGCCTCCCAAGTTCTCAGATTAAAGATATGATGTTCATAGTATATAGATTGTTGGTTTTAGTTTTTTGTACTGGGGATAAACCTAGACTCTAGCAGGCTTTAGGCTCTTACTGTCTGAATAAACAAGTTATACAAATAAACATGGAATAAACATCTACTTTCCCTATCTTTATGTTTTGGCAGGGTTTTATATAGCCATCACTGCTTAGAACTCTTCTTCAACTTTGCCAAGTGCTAGGATTACAGGCGTATATATATTTTATTGTCTGTGAGGCTTGCAGTTTACTCTGACTGGCCTGACACTCCCTGTGAGGCCCAGGTTAACGTCAAATTCAAGGCCTCAGCCTCTTGTGTACCAGAATTACAGGCATGTACCCCTACACTCAGTTTAAATGATAGAATTCCCTCTGAAGTTCATATAATTTTAAATTTGAGCAACATAATGGAACAAACAGATTATGTTCGTTTCACCCACTTACTATATCTGAAGTATGACTGGCTCTTTCCCTTGGCGTTTGTCTCCCGATCTCTTCCTGCACTGAGCTGTAATCAGCAGGTAGCCAGCCCCTGACCACGGAGAGCTCTGTTCCATTCATGATCTCACCTTCACTGAAGCTAGCATGCTTTCTAACCATCTTCCCTTCTCTAAACTGTCCCCTTCACAGAGCTGCCTCAGCAGTGAAGAACACTGGCTGCTCTTGCAGAGAGGACCCAGGTTTGGTTCCCAGCAGCCACTTGGTGACTTAGTACCATCTGTAGCTCCAGGCCCAAGAGATCCAACCCACTTCTCTGGCCTCCACAGGCACCAGGAGCATATATTGTTCACCCATATACACACAGGCAGAACACACATACATGGAAAATAAGTAAATGTAAACCCCTCATTTCCCTTCACTGCTCCTAGGGCCAAGCATGGTTTAACTCTGCCTTTTTTCCTCACCCATATCTTGGATCACTCTTTTTAAACTTTCTCGAGATTTTAGCTTACTCCTTTTCCTTTCAGGGAAGAAGGAAGGGAAGATTTTGATACTAGTACTGAGAGCAAAGAAATAGAGCGGAAAGATCTGGATCCTGATGTGGTTACTGAAGATGAAGATGACCCAGGATCACATAAAAGGAGCAGAAGAGGTATCTGTCAGCTCACTCACAGCAGGACTGTTTCTGTTTAATGGCTAGGTCTTGATTCAGCTCTATTCACGTCAACCTTGAACTCACTGTGTAGCTAGGACTGACCTGATTCTCCTGCCTTCACTCCGAGTGGTGGGATAATAGGTATATGCCACCATGTCTATCTGTGTGGTATCTTAAACATCTGCCTTGATGAGTTGTAAAGACAGTGACCAATCTGTTATAAAATGATGTTGTGAAAAATGTTACTGTATTTATGGGATTGTTTTGTATTGCATCAAGACAGGGCCTAACTATGTATCTAAGCTTGCCTGGAACTTTCTTTGTAGCTGAGGCTGGCTTTAAACTTGAAGTCCTCCTAAGTAAAGCAATTATAGACAAGTGATTCCACAGCGGACATAGTATATTATGAAAGTTCTTCATCACAAGTCATTAAGGAAGAGAGACAATATTCTCTTTCATGGGTCCTTTTCATGTTCTCCCACCCCCTTCTTTTCTTGTTCCAGTTTATTTCAAACAAGATTTTATATAGTATAGCCTGGCCTTGAACACTGAACTTGCTATATAGCCAAGTATGGCCATGAAGTCCTAATCCTCCTGCCTCTACCTCCCAAGTGCTAGGACTGTAGATCCCCGCTATGCCTATCATAGGTCAGTGTCTCCTGACGTGAGCTGTGGTGTGGGGAGGTGGGGACACAGTCTCAATGTGTAGCCCTGGTTGGCTTGGAACTTACTATGTAGACTAGGTCTGACTTTCCTCTGTCTCTCAAGTAACTTCAAATTTTAGTTAACAAGTCTTTGTTTTCTAAGATTTTTATTTTATGTGCATTGATGTCTTGCCTGTGTGCCTGTCTGTATAAGGGTGCCAGATCCCCTGGAACTGGAGCTGCTGTGAACTCCATGTGGGTGCTAGGAATTGAAGCTGGGTCTTGTAGAAGAGCATTCAGTGCTCTTAACTGCTGAGCCATCTTTCCAGCCCCTAGCAAGTTTTATTGAGTCTGGTTTTTTTACTAGTTTTTACTCTTTGTTGTATTAAAGTAATGTGCAGGCTACATACAAAGATCTCTCCTTGTATCTTCACACAACTTGTTCTCTGCATGCCAGGGAGGAGGAAATCGAGCTGTCCTGGCCTTAGGACACCAATCCTGCTCAGTTAAGGCCCCAGCTTCAGATAGAGTCACAGTAAAATACAGTTCAGTTTGTAACACAGTAAGTCAGGGTTAGCTTTGTGTTTCATAGTTGGGTTATTGTTGTTGTTGTTTTGTTTTGATTTTCTAAGACAGGTTTCTCTGTGTAGCCCTTCCTGTTCTGGAACTCACTCAGTAGAACAGAGATGCAGAGATTTGCCTGCCTCTGCCTCCCGAGTGCTGGGATTAAAGGTCTGCACCATCATTGCCTGGTGTTCTTTGGTGAAAATTGAAAATATAATAAGGCTGGATATGATGGCAGAGGCCATTAAGAGCTAAAGGCAGGTGAATCTCTGTGGGCTCCAGGGCATCTGAGTCTACTATATAATGGGACCCTGTCTCAAACAATAACAAAAAAACAAAGAAATAAAATAAATACAATAACAATAATGATATATTTTATTTCAATGCAGGGAAAGTGGGACAAACTGCAGTTAAACAATGTATAAAGCAAGAAGAGATGAACTACTGTATAAAGCAGGAGCCTCTGACTGCCGATGCAGAAGAAGCTTTGAGACAGGAGCACCAACAGAAAGAGAAAGAACTCCTGGACAAGATCCAGAGTGCCATCGCCTGTACTAACATCTTCCCTCTGGGGCGCGACCGCTTGTACAGGCGGTACTGGATCTTCCCTTCTATTCCCGGTCTGTTTATAGAAGAGGATTATTCAGGTCTTACTGAAGACATGTTGTTACCTAGGCCTTCATCATTTCACAATAATGTGCAGCCTCACGATCCTCAGGTATCCATTAAAACTGAAGAGTCCTTCATGTCTGAATCTACCTCCAGCCTCGACCAAGGTCCACTCGATGATTCTGTGCTGCTGCCAAAACCAGTGCATAAGCCAAACAGGTGGTGCTTTTACAGTTCTCGTGAGCAGCTAGAGCAGCTCATTGAAGCGCTCAACTCCAGAGGACACAGAGAAAGTGCCTTAAAAGAGACCTTGCTGCAGGAGAAGAGCAGAATATGTGCACAGCTCGCTCACTTCTCTGAAGAGAAATTCCATTTCTCGGGTAAGTGTTTGTTCTGTTTTTTAGGTCCATGTCTCTACATATTCCTGGCTTTCCTGGAACTCACTGTAGAACAGGCTGGTCTTGAACTCAGAGAGATCTGTCTGCCTCTGCCTCCTAAGTGCTGGGATTAAAGGGATGTGCTACCGTTCCTAGATTAAACCTATTTCAAGCTGTTACACATATGTTAAAATATGTTAGCTTTCATTCTGACCTATTCTTAGTTTGCAAAATAGACAGTTATCATATATGTCTTCCTACAGATAAGGTTCTCAAAATGCTCTGTGAGCAGTCTTCTTATTCCTTGACAATGGACTGACTACTTGTGTTTCTCAGCTTTGCATTATTATGACAAAGTACCTGCACAGAACAACTTGGGCAAACAACATGAGGCTGGGGGTTGGCAGAAGTGAGCGAGCAAGCCCCACAGTGGTTGCTCAGAAACAGAAGACCTGCCGTAGCTGGCTTTCCCCCTTCCCCCTTTTATTCCATGTGGGCTCCAATCTGCTTAAATGGTGCCACCATTTCAAGGTGGTTCTTACACCCTCTGCTACTGGCTAATGTCATCTATATCACTAGTCTAGAGACTCCCTCACAGACACGCCTGGGATATCCTGTACTATACCTCTGTTCCCAAGACCCAGCAGCTTTGAAGCTACTAGGGTGAGCAGGATTAATGTTTTTGACTGTGTCCCAGCCAGATGCATGAGTGGCTGCCAGGGCAGATCAGGTTGCAGCACTTCCTATGGGAGGCTGACTCACTGGTGGCAGATAGGAGAAAGAAAAGCATCTCATAGTGTGAGTTTCAGCAATGAGAGTCTTGAAGAACATTTGGGGCATGTTACTGTGTCACACTTTATATATTTTCCTTTATGTTTGCTTCTTTTTATTTATTATACTTTCTTATAATATACATCTTGACCACAGTTTCCCCTCCCTCCAGTCCTCTCTTTCTCTCCTTCCTCCTCTCTCCCCCAGATCCATTCCTTCTCAGTTTCCCTTCATAAACGATCAGGCCTCAAGGGATATCAACCAAACACAGCATAACAAGTTGCAATAGAAGAGTAGGCACAAACCTTCCTATCAAGGCTGGATAAGGCAGTCCAATAGGAAGAAAAGGGTCCCAAGAGCAGGCAAAAGAGTCGAGAGACAACCTGGTTCCCTCTGTTAGGAGTCCCACAACAAACCCACATGTATGTAGAAGATGTAGAACAGACCTTGCAGTCTCCATGATTGTTGCTTCAGTCTCTGCGAGCCCATATGAACCCCGTTTGCTTGATTCTATGGGCCATGTTTTCCTGGTGTCCTCGGCCCCTCTGGTTCCTGTAATCTTCCTCCCCTCCTTTCTCAGGGTTCCCCAGACTACCTAATGTCTGGCTGTGGGTCTCTGATCTGCTCCCACCAGCTGCCAGAGGAAACCTTTCTTTTGTTTGCTTTTTTTTTTTCTTCTCCTTTTTTTTTCTTTTTAAGACAAAGTTTCTCTGTGTAACAGTTCTGGCTGTCCTGGAGCTTGCTGGCTTTGAACTCATAGAGATTCTCCTGCCTCTCCCTAGTGCTGAGATTAAAGGCACCTGTCACTATGCCCAAGGAGGCCTGTCTGATGGTGACTGAGCATGGCACTGATCTATGAGTACAGCAGCAGAATATCATTAGGAATCATTGCATTCACTTTGGGGGTGGGGTTGCAGATATGTTTGGTTCTACCCTAGGTCTCTGAGCCATCCAGCTTCCAGGTCCAGGCTATCCAGGCAGTGTTGGGCATGGACTCTGCCTGCTGAGGTGGGCCTTAAGTTTAGACCATTTTTATATATTTTCAACAGATCAGACACTCACCAGTTGAAAGTGGACAATTCAGTATATTCACAAATGGACAATCACACCACCGTACATCTTAAAACATTTTTGTTGCTTCAAACAAGAATCTTTGTGGGCCAGAGAATTAGCTCAGCAAGCTAAAAGTACTTATCAAGGTTTACTTTAAAAGCCAAACCTGATGACCTGGTCAGTTCCTTGAGCCCACATAAACAGGCCAGCTAAGGTGGTGTGACTATGTCCTGCCACTCCTGCAGTAAGATGGGGTGGAGACAGGACGGTCAGCTGGAAGCTTGCATGTACAGTGCAGTGTGGAAACACACATGCATGTCTCTAACTTTGGACAACCACAAGTCTTTCAGTGTCTGTTAAGGTTTCTCTTGATATTCCTTCTTGTAGATTTTCTTTTGTGGGGAGAGGTGGTTTTGTTTGGTTTGCTTTGGTTTGGATTGGTCTGGTTCTGGTTTTTCAGACAGGTTCTTATGAATGGAATCTTATCTTTTGTGGCGAGTGTCGTAAGACTGATGCTTCTAATGTTCTGAAAACTTTAATTGCTTTTTGTGGCCAAATAATCTTCTATTTTATCATATTCTACATTTTATTTACCCATTTATGGGTAGATGTTTGATTTATCTCCACCTTTGTTAAGTATATACCTAGGAGTAAAATTTCTTTGTCTTGTAATAACTTTAATACTCCAGGAACTGCTGGTTTGCTTCCCAAAGCGGCTACACATTTATTTTTCCATCCATGGTGCATGAAGGTTCTAGTTTCTTTACTTCCTTGTAAATGTCTAACTTTCTATATCAGCTATCCTAAGGAGTGTGAAGCCTCCCTGGAGAAGAGCCATTGGTATACCTTCCTCAAAGAAATTTCTGTACAAGTCTGTTGTTCGTTTTGTAAATGGATTATTTGTGTTTTTATGGAATTGTAAGAGTTCTTTGTATGTTTTGAATACAAGACTGTGATGACTAGTTTTATGTCACCTTGACACAAACTAAAGTCATCTGGGAAGAAAGACTCTTCATTGAGAAAATGCCTAATCCATGGGATTAGTCTGTAAGGAAGCAGGGCTTCCTGATGTGATGGTTAATGTGGAAGGCCCCATCTCATTGGGGCTGGCCTGGGCAGGCTGTGCCACGCCTGGGCAGGTTAAGCAGATCATGAGGAGCAAACCAACAGCAGTTTCTGCTTCAGCTCCTGCCTCCAGATTCCTTCCGTGAGTTCCTGCCCTGACTTCCCTCAGTGATGGACTGTGACTTGAGAATTTTAAGTTAAAATAACCCCTTCCTTCCCAAGTTGCTGTTGGCCATGGTGTCTATCACAGCAACAGAAACCCCAAGACAAAGACCTTTACCAGATTTACTAAAAATCAGGTCATGTTATGTTTTTATGTTTGTAACTATTGAGAATTTGTGGTTATTTCATGTAAATTATCTCAAAATTTTTATTTTTATTTTTATTTTTATACGAAGAAAATCTTTTTTTTTCCAAGACAGGGTTTCTCTGTGTATCCCTGGCTGTCCTGGAACTCACTCTATAGACCAGGTTGGCCTCGAACTCAGAAATCTACCTGCCTCTGCCTCCCAAGCTCTGGGATTAAAGGTTGGGATTAAAGGCGTGCACCACCACCACCCGGCTGGAGAAAATCTTAATAAAGATATTCGATTGTTATTTCAGACAAACCTCAGGCTGATAGCAAACCTGTTTCTTCTCGGGGACGATCATCTGGTGTGTGTGACACATCACAGATGTCTGCAGAGAGGCAGCTTGAGCTGAGGCTCAGAGACTTTCTCTTGGATATTGAGGACAGAATCTATCAAGGGACTCTAGGAGCCATCAAGGTTTGTCCCTCATGTTTATTTATGCCTTAGTTGTTATATGTAAATAGTCCTAAATGTTTTATATTTTCATCTTCTCTAACCAGCTCTTGCCTTCTCTGCTTAGTCTTGTTGGTTGGTTGTCCGCCACTAATGAGACCTCATACATACAAAACAACAAGTGCATCTCCAGCTGGTGATGTCTTTATCACTGAGACATGATTTTACACTAGCTCTGATTGACCGGAACGTCTGTGTTGGTGATGGAATCACAGCCTTGCACCACCATGCCTGTTGTGTATGTTACATTCATACCTTCACTATCGCTAGTCATTTATGCTTTGGCCACCTGAAATCATTTCTGAAGGGGCTGGATGGAGATGGCTCAGTGTTTTGAGAGCACTTGCTCCTTCCAGAGGACCCAGCTTCAATTAGTGTTAGCTCACAGCCTTCTGTAACTCCCATCCCAAGCTGACACTGTCTTCTGGCCACCATGGGAATCAGACACTTAAGTGGTACATAGATTAATATGCAAATGAAACATATAAATTACATTACATCATTGAATAACTTTATTTCTATTTTCATGTTTTGGACTTTGAGCGGATTCTCTATATAACCCTGGCTTGTCTGCCAGTCCTTCTGCCTCAGTCTCCTGGGTGCAGTAGCCTTATTTTTTTTTTTTAATGGTGTTTTGATTTCTCTGTTCTAGAAGGTACATGAATTAATCTTACCTTAGAAGTACATACCTCTTAGGAGTAATGTATTGCCACCGTATTTCAGGATTAGTAACTCTGGCTTTCATTACAGGTTACAGATCGACAGGTCTGGAGATCGGCCCTGGAGAATGGACGATATGAGCTGTTAAGTGAGGAGAGCAAGGAAAATGGACTTATTAAAACTGTGAATGAAGACGAGGAGATGGAAGTCGAACAAGCAAGGGTCATAGTAAGAGACAGGTAAACGGCTTCTGAACTGATCATCAGTCAGTCCTGGCTTAGTTTTTAGCTTCTTTTGTTTCTTTAAAAGTGTGCTTAATTTCACTCTATTTTATTATTTGGGGTGTGTGTGTGTGTGTGTGTGTGTGTGTGTGTGTGTGTGTGTAACAGAATCAGTATCTCTCATCCTTCACTGAGGCTCCTCTGAGCTTGGAGTTCATGAATTCAGCCAGGTTTGCTGGCCAGTGAGCTGCAGGTACCTGGCTGTCGTCCACTGCTGTGCCTGCCTTGTGCCGAGGGAGCTGGGGATCTGAACTGTGGCCTCCCGCTTGCACGGCAGGTAAAAGGCTCATCTTCAGCACAAGCCTGAGAACCTGAGTTTATATCCCAGAACCCATTTAAAAATAACCGCGCCATGTGTCTGCAAACCCAGTCTTCTATGTGGAGACAGAATGGGTACAGAGAGACTGGGAAACTCTGCAACATAGGTGTCAATAAACCTTTGAGGTCTGGGGATGGCTCAGTGGATAAAACACTTGCCGTGCAGATGGGAACCTGAGTTAGTATCCCCAGAAATCACATAAAATGGGACACATTCCCAGTGTTCTCACTGGACAGATGGGAAGCAGAGACAGAATCTCTTGAGAGTTCATGCTAGCTAGCCTGGCATTTGCAATGGCAAGCAACAAAAGAACAGACCTGTCTCAAGGCAGAAGGCAACAACTGACACCGAGGTTGTGTCATGAACGCATATCCACGCACACAGATGCGCACAAATAAACTTTGGGTCCAAGTTTCACCAAATTGTGATTTTTAGTATCATAAACCATTTTTATTTTAATTATAGACTTTTGGGGATTAAAACAGAAACTCCAAGTGCCATCTCAACTAGTACCAGTACACCACAGTCAGTGAGCAGTGTGGTTCATTACCTGGCCCTGGCACTCTTTCAGATTGAGCAGGGCATTGAACGGCGTTTCCTCAAGGCCCCACTTGGTGAGTATCTTATTTCAGAATACTAGTTGGATTTTAAATCATGTGAAATTTCCTACCGGGACTTGTGGGCTGATAATGAACTTGATAGGCTAAAATTGTTTTCATTTTTTAAAAGATGAACTTTTCAAGTAAGATGTATTTTAAATAATAAGTAAAATACTACTACCTGGCTTACTCGAAACACTTGTTATAGTGAATGTTTTTAAAACCTAGTTCTTTTTGTGTGATTTTTTTTTTTTTTTTTTTTTACATCTCCATTTGGATACTTGGTTTAGAAATATGCATTACCTAAGAAACATTAAGTTAGAAATATAAAGTGTTAGGACTATGGATGAGGAAATGGTCTACCATTTGTGGTATGGGTGTTTGGTGCTGGGATTCCCCAGGACCTCGTGTGTGCTGGGCAGAATCTATCGGTGAGCTACAGTCTGGCTGGAATGAGAGAAGTAACACTGTCATTGCAGGCAGTTTATGCAGTTATTAGGCTTTTTAGGGCCAACCCAGGAATCTAATTATTAAGTCTTCAAAAAATATAGATTTCAAAATTCAAATCAATTTTAATGTTATCCTTCTAATTCTATGTTGTTTTCTTCAGATTTTAAGTTAATTCATCATGTTAGCTAGATGTGGTAGCACACGCCTTTAGTCCTAGCCCCAGAGAGGCAGACAGATGGATCTCTTGAGTTTAAGGTTAGCCTGGTCTACATAGCCAGTTCCAGGCCAGTCAGGACTGCATAGTGAGACCTTGTTTTTAATTTTTAAAAAAGTTTATATTTCACCGGGGTAATAGAGAAGATAAAAATCATACTTTTATGATCTCGTCAGAAAGAGCAGCTTGAATGTTAGATTTTCTAAATGATGAGATTAACTGACGTGAGGACAAGAAAATGAAGAGTCTGAGCCGGGGAGGCGGCTCATAGGTTGAGAGCATGCATGTTCATTAAAAGGACTCCGGTTTGGTTTCCAGCACCAACACAGTGGCCCACAACTTCCTGTAAGTCTAGGTGTAGCGGATCCAGCTTCCTCTCCTGGCCTCTGGACAGCAGGAGTGCATGTGACACACACACACACATACATACAGACAAACACTCAGACACATAAAGTAGAAATAAAACAAAATGTTAACTTTCTATAGACGAGTGGTTCTCAACCTTCCTAATGTTTCTACCCTTTAATTCAGTTCATGTTGTCATGACCACAACCATAAAATTATTTTTGTTGCTACGTCATAACTGTAATTTTGCTACTGTAATGAATTATAATGTAAATTTCTTTGTTTTCTGATGGTCATCGGCAACCCCTGTGAAAGGTCATTCAACTCCTAAAAGGGTTGTGACCCACAGGTTGAGAACCACTGCTATTACCAGTATACTCCAATTTTGGAATGTAAATATATTTATATAGTGTACCTATATTGAAGATTGAAGAATATCCCGTTGTTATAAACCTGTTCATATTTTCATTAGTTGATATTATTATTATTACTCAAGTAAATCACGTCACATTGAAGACAGCATTCCTAGGCCTTTCTCTTATCTGTCTAATGGGTTGTTTTGTTTGCTGGGGTTTGGTCCTGAGGCTTGAATCTGGGTCTCAACCCATGCTAGGTAAACACTACCACTGAGCTGTAGCCCAGCTCGCCTCCTCTTCGTTTTCAGACAGGGTTTCACTAAGTTGCCCAGGATGACCTGAACTCTCCTGTAGCCCAGGCAGGCCTAGACTTCGGTATCCACCTCAGCTGCTGTTATAGGCCTATACCCCCAAGGCAAAGGTTAGTCAGATTCCTTTGAATTCTTATCCAAAAAGTGCAGATGTTACCCCATTGTATCCAGATTACTTTCAAGATAAGGAGATGGATGGACTCTCACTATTTAAGGCTGTAGACACAGCTTGGTGGTAGAGTACTTGCTTAGCCTATGTGCTCAGAACTTATGGGCCCTTCTAGTGGGTACTTAGAAGTTACGAATACTGAGAGAAATGCAGACAGTGGAGCCATGGCGGAAGTTTCAGAGGGAAGCAAAGGTTCACTTGGGATAGGGGTTGTTTGTGCTATCTGGACTAAAAATCTGTGCTCATCAACTGAAACTGGAGAATCAACTGATTATTAAGAGACCAACACCGCTGAGGTAAAAATGTCTGTGTATTCTTGAGACAATAGGAAAGTATTTTCTCGGGGTCAGCACGCAGAGGTTGCTGTGTCCAGAGAGTGTAAGGCTCTATCTATCTCAAGCTGGCAGCAGAACTTGGAAGTATGTTGTAAAAGGCTCATATGGTACTGGTTTTGAAGGCTTGGGAAAGGAGGGAGTCATGGAGAGCGGCTGAGGCGTGGCATCATCCGGTAGGGATGGATTCCCGGGGAAGGGTCCAGGAGAGATCCTTAGTAAAGTTTGGCTCTGTAGTGAAGACCTCAGATATTGGAGGTGCCAGAGCCATGGCATGTCCATCAAGGATGACAGTAAGTACACTTAGCTTCTGGTGTGAAAGGGAAGAGCAGGGGAACTTCCCTACCAAGCAGAGAGCCCCACCCTTCCCTCGGGTTACAGTTCCACTGTGTCCCATAAAAGATCTTGTCACTCCCTGAACTATCCAAATAAGGATTTAAGAGAAGCCTCCAGTCTGCTTGAGTCTAGGGGGGAAAAGTTGCTTCGAAATTCAAAGGGAAATGAAATCTAGTTGTTTTGTTAGCCCGTGTTTTCATCTATATATCTGAGTAAAGCTTTGGGCCAGGAAAAAACCGTGGGTGTTGTCTCTTGGATTATGGCGGCCACGGTGATTCTTACGCCTATTCGCATATAGTCAGTTTAGAACTTAGATTCTATATTAAGAGAGAAACTGGTTTAATTTGGGATCTTAACTGAAGCTCAGGGTGGCAGAGCACGTGGCTGTAATCCAGTGCTCAGAAGGAGCAAGAAGAGGCTTTGGCTCAAAGCCAGCATGGCAGAGGCCTGCAGGGCATGTGGAAGAGAGAAAAGGGGGTTCCATTTTATGAATGTCTGAGATAGAATACATGCTACATTCTTCTAAATGTTAACATAAGAAATTAAGCAGTCTCAAAGATTTGTTTGTTTGGTTTTTTTTGTTTCTGGGGACAGGGTTTCTCTGTATAGCAAATTCACTGGCCATAGTGGACTCTTCAGTGCTTTTAGCTGTTACTGTGTTCTGCATGGCCTTGGTCCTAGGACCCCACATATAGACACACATACAGAGAAGCTGGTGTTGAGGCAGGTATGCTACCCCTGAGGGGAGGCACCTACTACTGCCAGCAATTGGGAACCTCAGTCTGCTTATTATGTACAGCATGGGGAGTGGGAGGGGTGGTTGTTAGTCTCAGTAGGAGGCTCTCTGTAGGCCAGCCCCTCAGGCTGGAAACCTTGGGGGCCTGATAAGGTTGCTAGCCTCTGTGTATACTGGTGATCCACTCCCACTAGGACTCCTGAGGAGGGCTACTATCAGTATCAGCTGTACCACAAGTAAGGCTTTGCCACTCATGTGCGGCTGAGACTTTGGAGTCCTTGGTGAGGCCACGCTCATGCCAACAATATACATTCACTCTATACTTATTCCTTTTCTATAGCTGTTGTGGAGGCTGAGGCAGGAGGATCACAAATTCAAAACAAGTCTGGGCTTTCAGAATAATTGTTTAGGTAGTGTTTCTGGAAATAGGGTCTTGCTGTGTATTCTGAGCTTGACTTCACAGCAGGCTTTTGCCTCAGCCACTCAAGTCCTGCTAGGATTACAGGCATGCACTACACACCTGACATTCAAAATAAAATTTAAAATAGAGACAGGGAGATGATAGAACAGGTAGAGGCACTGTGGTACTAGCCTAGTGTCATGAGGTCCTCAGAACCCACAAAGGTAGAAGGAGAAAACTGACTTCTAAAATTTGTCCTTTGGCCTTACAGGTACTGCGTGGTACATGGCACATACATGTATATCAAGTAATACAGGTAGCTGCCAGTTACAAACAAAATCTCTCTCTCTCTCTCTCTCTCTCTCTCTCTCTCTCTCTCTCTCCCTCCCTCCCTCCCTCCCTCCATCCATCCCTCTTTCTCCCCTCTCTCTCTGCCCTCTTCTCTCTCTCTCCCTCCCTCCTCCTCTTTCTCCTCTCTCTCTCTGCCCTCTTTTCTCTCTCTCTCTCTCTCTCTCTCTCTCTCTCTCTCTCTCTCTCTCTCATATACACACACACACATACACACACACACACACACACACACAGAGTTAAAGTGGAGGCTAGACACAAAGCAGGTAGAGAGAGGTGGGTCTCTGTGAATTTAGGCCAGCCTGGTCTATATAGTGAATTCTAGGCCAGCCTGGTCTATCTATTAGACCCTGTCTCAGAGGCTAGAAATGTAGTCTCACTGAGAGTGCTTGCCTAATATGTGTGAGGCTTTGAATTCAATCCTTAGTACACAAGGGAAAAGAGAAAGAGTACAGATATTTGATTGTAGTTAATTGCACTGATAAAAATGGGCTTATGGATTTTTTTTTAATTTGGGGAGGAGAATCATGTTCAGTTAATTATTTTAGATGAGGTGGTATGAGAAGTATTTGTTTTGGGTTGGTAATTTCATAATGTCATGCTTATGGTTAAATCCTTAAGCTATAATAGGAATTCTGACTAACTTTGTCAATTTGAAATTAGGTAACACAGAAATTAATAAAGATCAAAAGGGAGCTAGAAAAAAAAAAGAACAAGAAAAAGAGAGAGGACGATCAATCTAGTGTGAGAGATGGTAAATTTTTAACTTCTTACAGAAATGTGTGTTTGTCTTAAGAGCTGTGTTCCCCCTGTTCTGCTGAATACTAATGTGCATAGTTAGTGCTGAAGGGAAATCCTGACTGTAATGTTTGGGAAAGGAATGGGCTTGGAGATAAGCTTACAAAACAACTATGATCTTATTAATAGCTGCCTGCTTCATTTTACACTTTAATCAGATTTTTTTTTATTATTTCATTACATTAATGTATTGTGTGAATATGCCTGTGTGTGCACATCATGCTGTGGTATGTGGATGGCTAGAGGCCAGAGGACACCTGGGGAGTTGGTTCTCACTGGTCCCAGGATGGACGTTTGGTAGCAAGCTTGGCAGCAAGCCTGCTGAGCCATCTTACCAGCCCCTTAGCTCTTCAAAGTTGACATGTGCAAAGTAAATCTTAGTACACTTGACTGTCCTCCCAAGATACACAAAGGGAGCTTACACTTACTTGTGTGCCATAAGATGTTCTCCACATCTTACTAACAACATCAGGAGAACTGTATGGAATCTTAGTATATATTTTGTGTTAATCATTTTAGTCAGCAATTTTTTGAAGAGTATATCCAGACTAGCAAATGGAAGATAAAAGAAGCAAGACATTCTGCCCTTGATGGTCATGTAACTCAGAGAACAAGCAAGCTGTAATGGGCTTGTTAAAGCTTGTTTCTGCTGGTGAAGGAACCACATCTGGGAGTGTTTGTGTACAACTGTGCTCCAGCCTTAGGAAGTGGAGGCCATCCTAAGAAATGGAGAGTGGCCTGAGCCATAGGAGACCATATATCCACAAAGGGGTGGGGCTTGGGGGAGATGACTCAGTCATATAAGCATGAGAACTTGAGTTCAGATCACCAGCACTCGTGTAAAAAGCCTAGGACAGTGATGTGGGCAAATAGTCCCAGTGCTAAGTTGCCATAACAGATGTCAATCTTGCTAGACAGCCAAGGGTGACAGGGGCCTGATCCTCCTCCCACTTCTGCACCCAAAGAACTGGGATTGTACCTACACCACACTACACCTGGAATGAGTAGTACAGCCTGTTATCCCAGCATTTAGGAGGCTGAGTTGATAAGATCATAAATTTGAAGCTAGCCTGAGTTATGTTATCTTTAAATAGAAAAAAGAAAAGAAAAAAGTTTACCAACCTATGAACTAAAATCATTCAGAATGATTTCTAAGGCTACACAAGCCCCTCCTAATTGACTTCATTCACCCTAACGTGTTGGCCATTCTCCTTGTGTTTTTGCCATTACCAAATAAGAACTGGTACAGATTCGTCCAGAAAGATTCCTTCATGATCTTTTAACTAGTAGTGCTTGTTGGTATTTCCTTGGGGATACTGTTTATGCCAGAGCTTTCCGTGAAGCCTTTTAATGAAGTCAAGTCAGAAGCACAGAGTAGGGACAAAGATAAAGCCAGTGCATTTTAGTAGATTACACACCCCAAAGGTAGAGAGGAGCTGAAATCAGAATTCAGAATTCAGCTTGCTCATGTACCGTCTACAAAGGGCCCTAAGGGCGTGGGGGTAGAGTAGTTCTGTAGTGCACATGCAGTCCTTGGGAAGTATGTGAGCAACACTAGAGACTCGGAAAGATGACGTGGGAATACTGTCTGCTCACACTCTACATGTTGCCCTGGATACCTACTTCATTTTCTCAAGCTTTGACGTTGTTTGCCTCACTGGCTGTGGTGGTGTACATCTTTAATTCTAGCCCTCACAAGGCAGTGGCAGATGGATCACTGAATTTGAGGGCAGCCTGGTCTACAGAGCAGTTCCAGGACAGCCAGGGCTGCATGGAGACACCCTGTCTAAAAAGAGAGAGAGAAAGAGAAACGGAAAGTTGTATGATTCGTCTGTTGATTTTTCCCTTGTTCCACTGAGTTTTTAGTTTCTGTTAATATTTACAAGTTTTCTCTAGTTTTTATTTGTTGTTGTTGTTGTTGTTGTTTTTGCTACACTGGAGATCAAACCCAAAATTTGATGCCTGGTGGGCCCATGCTCTACCACTGAGGTGCACACTCACCAGAGTTCTGAGTCATGTGAACTTCCTGATCTATGGTTTTAAGTGAGCAGAGCAAATGTAGATTTATTAAAGAAAAATAAGAACTTAAGTGGGAAGGGTTCTGAGAAATACTTGATTTGAACTCTTAAATAAAACATATTCAATGTAGTTTTTCCTATTCTATAGTTCTGATATCTGATTTCTTTATTGGTCTGATTCTGCTAGTGCTTACGATGTTTGGTTTGCTGGTATGTGAATGTGGATATGTATGGGTGTGTGCTACTGTGGATGGAAAACCAGGACTGCCACGCAAGGAAGCATTGTAGTACTTCTGAGCCATTCACACCTTGTATGGGTTACGTTTTCTCTGTTTTGTTTGTCTTAATTAGTATTTGTGGAAGGTATCTGTGTACAGGCACGCACAGCATGGTATGGAGGTCAGAGGACTCTCTCTGGAGAGTCCTTAGGCTTGCATACCAAGCACATTTACCTGCTGCTGGCTGTGGTTTCCTTTTTTTGTTTTGTTTGGTTGGCTAGTTTAGGATGGAGGCATGTTTCATTGTTTTGAGATAGGGCAAAGTAGCCCAGGATGGCCTTGAACTTCGTATGTTGCCCAGGGTGCCCTCTGGGTGACCCTCTTGCCTCAGTCTCTTGAGTGCTGGGATAATAACAGTGTTACTGTGGTAAACTTTCTGAATTACACTACACAGTGGTGTTTAGTGTATTCACCCTAACAAACACACTGAGCCAACACCTTTTACCTATATCAGAACATGTACTAGCAGCTCAAAAGAAACCTCATGTGTGTTTGATATTGAAATTAGAGAATAGTCAATCATTCTTCTGTCAGTGGGGAAGTAACATACTTGATTCAAAGGAATAGTAACTTATTTAAACAGTTTTAAATTAGACCAAGATTTGATAAAAAGACTAGATTGGGAACACATTGCCTGAATTCTTTTCTCTTTTAACTATTAAAACCTTAAGCCTTCAGTGTATGGATTTAAGTGATTCCTTATGTCAATTTTTTAAAATATGGTTCAGCAGATATGTTCTCTAGTGTAACATTGGACGTGGGCAGCTTGCGGGTGAGACAGCTGCACTCTGTTGTAACCCAGAATGACCTGGAACTCACTGCACAGTGCAGCCTGTCTCAAAACCACAGAAATGCCTTAGCCTCCCAAGTGCTGGGTTACATGGAACTTTAGTTTTCAATATTAAGCATAGTCTTTTTGATAAACATTAGGAGAAACTTGATATCAGAGCTATTTAAGCTACCAGGAAAGTAATTCTAGTAGACACTTATCTTTGCCCAGGAACTTCAATCACTTTTCCCTCTCATTTTAAGATGGCAGTGACAGCGGACGTTCTTATAAAACTGTCCTGGACCGTTGGAGAGAGTCTCTCCTTTCCTCTGCTAGTCTATCCCAAGTCTTTCTTCATTTATCAACCTTGGATCGTAGTGTGATGTGGTCTAAGTCCATACTGAACGCACGTTGCAAGATCTGCCGGAAAAAGGGAGATGCCGAGAACATGGTGCTCTGTGACGGCTGTGACCGGGGGCACCACACCTACTGTGTCCGGCCAAAGCTCAAGGTACTTTTATCTTTGTCAGGTGGGCACACTGAAATTGAGATTTTTGACAGTAGATAATGATCATTCTTTGTGATTTGTTCAGACTGTTCCTGATGGAGACTGGTTTTGTCCAGAATGTCGACCAAAGCAACGTTCTAGAAGACTTTCCTCTAGACACAGACCATCCTTGGAAAGTGATGAAGAAATGGAAGAGGGTGTGGAAGGTGCTGATGAGGAAGTGGATGACGATGATGAAGAGGGTCAAAGTGAGGAGGAAGAGTACGAGGTGGAGCAAGATGAGGAGGACTCTGACGAAGAGGAAGCACTCAGGTGGGTGGTTTGCAGTGTGAGGAAGGCCCTTCTCGCCTGTGACTCTTGAGACCACAAGAGTAGCTGAGTCATGACTGTCCTGAAACTAACATGTTGGAAATACCTGTGCTTTTTACATATTATAAATATTTCAGAATATTTCCAAGGTAGGTATTTCTGATCTAAGCCGTCCACGTTGTTGTATTCTTGTGCTTTCACCCCATTAACCCCAGAATTAACAATTCTTCTGTGACATAGCGAGCTGTCACTCGGGCCTTGTGCATAAGTTTGAAGGCTGGATGTTGCTGCTGTGGTAGCACCAGGGTAGTCTTCCAGTCTCCCTTATCTCTCCCTGTGAAACAGCCTCACACTGTTGCTTAGGCTAGCCGCAAACTAGAAGTTATCTTGCCTGTAGCGCCCCAAGTGCTCAGGTTATACCACCACACTCAGATTGACCCTTTCTTTCAGGACTAAAATAAGAAAACTTCATAGTTACTAGGGATATTTCTGTCCCAGTTCTCCACCAGTAGATGGTTATACCACAGTGGGGACATCATATTGTAATCTTTATTCTTAAACATCTGTTCCAATGCCATGGAAGTGTCCAATACAAGAACGACCATCAGAGGTAGATAATTAAAATAGAGCCATCTGCTCGCTCTCTTTGTTGAGATGAAGGTATTTTCTCCTTTATTGGAGGACTTGCACGTGTGTTGGTTTTCCTCAAAGCCACTTCCTGTTCCACCCTACCGCTCCCTCCTGCGCAGTCACCTCGTTTCCTTTGCAATTTGATACTGTTGTTTTGAGGGATTGTTTGTTTGTTTGTTTGTTTGTTTTTAAGAGTACTATCTGGGGCTGGAGAGATGGCTCTTAAGAGCACTGGCTGTTCTTTCAGAGGACCCATGTTCAGTTCCTAGCACCCACATGACAGCTCATAAGTGCCTGTAATGCTGATTTCAGGGGATCTGACAACTAAACACAGACATGCATGCAGCCAAAACATGAATGCACATAAAATAAAAATAAATTATTTTTTTAGTGAGAGTACCAGCTAACAGAGGCCATCTACCACCATATGTGACCTTTCAAGGCAATATTATATTAAGCATAACAAAAAATAATCTGGAGGCTTAGAAAGGTAGTCAATAAATGAAGACTATGCAAGCCTGACCCAGGTTTGCATTCCCAGCCCCCACATAAAAACTGGGTGTGGCAGCATACACCTCTCACCCCAGCCCTGGGATTTGGGGGTGTGGAGAAAGGCAGATCCAGGAGTTTCTAGCTGGTCTGGCCTGATTAGCCAATCCAGCCTTAGTGTAAGACCCTATCTCAGAAACCAGGTGGAGGGCAGAGGTAAGTTAGATCTGGTTTTGTATTTTCAGAATCAGAAAGTAGTAAAGAGGTTCTTGGCTTGGTCTTCATGAACCATAAGTTTGAGACCTACTTCATGTTAGCCATTGGCTAGCCTATCAGTCACCTCTGTCAGTGGTGATGGCACAGGGGAAACACAATGCAAGTTTAGTCCATTAGTTTCCTGTGTTTTTAGAGATATTGACTTGTCTCTTTACAGTTCTCCTGAGGATTTTATTAGTTTATCACAATTCAAGACCTGATACTGTGTGTGTGTGTGTGTGTGTGTGTGTGTGAGAGAGAGAGAGAGAGAGAGAGAGAGAGAGAGAGAGAGAGAGAGAGAGAAAGAAAGGAGAGAGAGGGAGAGAGGGAGGGAAAGATGAACTTATAGCCTAAGTTTATATGCAAAATTAATTTATGTACAACTCACTGATTAAGTACAAATAACCATATGTTCTTCATTGTTCATTATTATACTTTCTAACAATATTTGTAGCCCACCAAAACGAGGAAGACCCCAAGTTAGATTGCCAATTAAAACAAGAGGGAGATTTGGCCCTTCTTTCTCAAGTCGCAGCCAACGACAAGACCCTGGAAGATACCCTTCAAGGAGTCAGCAGAACACACCCAAAACCACTGCTTCTAAACCTGCTGGCAGAAACCTCAGGAAAACCAGATCTGCTCCTCCCACGGAAAGTCGATCTCTAAGAGTTGGCAGTCGCTCCACCCGCCACAGTCCTAATGCACTGCAAGCAGATGTGTTTGTGGAACTGCTTAGTCCTCGTGGGAAACGCAGAGTAAGGAAGAGTGCTGATAATACCCCAGAACACAGTCCCAGCTTCACTAACTTCAGGGTCAGCACCTCAAGATCAAGCGGACAGCTGATACCTTTAAATTCTGCTGAAAGACTTTCTCTCCAGGATAGTGAGTCTAAGAGAAGAGGCAGGAAAAGACCATCTACAGGTATGAGATCTAACTTACAGTCTTCCTCACCTAAGAAAACTTGAGTCCTTTATGAGTTTTTAAAAGCTGTTCCTATGATACAGAACAGTCTCATCTAAAGCATACATCATTAAAGAGGCAGCTATTGCTAAGTAAAGGCAAAGTATGACAGTGGTCTCTACTGGCACAGGGCAATGTACTGACTTTGAAAGTAACATGCTTGTATTCATGTGTGGAGGCCAGAGGAAGCATAAGCCACTACCCCTGGCCTTTTACACGAGTGCTAGGGACCAAACTGGAATCTTCATGTTTGCCCAGCAGGCGCTTACCAAAGAGCCGTCTCCTTAGCCCTTAATACATGAGAAAAACAAAAATGTATACAGATTCCTGCTGAAGGTCAGAGGATCTTGGGTGTCATTACGGGCACTTGTGAGCCACCTGATAGAGGTGCTAGGAGCTGAGCCTGGGTCCTGATGGCTGGACATGCTCTTAGCCACAAGCCATCTCTCCAGTCCTAGTACTTATTCCATTGTTAATGGAGAGATTTAGTCAGTATTTGATGACTCAGTATAACAACACACATTTCAGAGCTAGGGATATATCCAGGTGGTAAGTGCTTTCATTCTTCCACTTCTCTCTCCCTCAGAACACACACAGTCATCACTAGACATGAACATTACCTTGTTCGATAAGATTACCCTCTGAAGCTGGACAGTGGTGGCACACGCATTTAATCCCAGCACTCAGGAGGCAGAGGCAGGAGGATCCCTGACTTCAAAGCCAGCCTGGTTTACAGAGTGAGCTCCAAGACAGTCAGGACCACCTAGTGAGACCCTGTCTCAAACAACAACAAAAAAGATTATCCTTTGCAACACTAGACTGGGTCGGGGCAGTCTTTTTTATGAAATGCTCAGTCAGTTTTTATTTATGAATTTTGTTTACAGTGATCTTTACATAATCATTTTTTTTTAAAATATGGAAATAGCATGGTGTGGTGATGCATATATTTTATCCCAGCATGCATGAGACAGGGACAAGCCGGTCTCTAGTTTACATATGGAGTTTCAAGCCAGCCAGAGATACCTTGTGAGATTCTGTATCCAAAGTAATAAACAAAAAACCTATATGAAATGTTTCACAAATGTTTGTGTCATCCTTGCACAGGGCCATGCTAATCTCTGTATTGTTTCAATTTTTCTATCTGTGCTGCTGAAAAGACTACCTAATGTTTAGTGGTTTGGTTTTTAGAGGGGGTGTGTGTTTAGTTTTTGGTTTGTTTTTTTGTTTTTCTTCTTGGGGGTTGTTGGTTGTTTTATTTGGTTGGCTTAAGGGGGTTGTTTTTTGGGGGGTTGGTTTGTCTTTTTGAGACAGGGTTTCTCTGTGTAGCCCTACCTGTAGCTCTATAGACCAGGCTGGCCTCCAGCTCACAGAGATCTGCATGCCCCTCTCTGCCTCTCTGCCTCTGGGATTAACGGTGTGAGCCACCACACCTGGCTCTGTTTTAATGCTTTTATTTTTTAAAATTCTGCAGAGAGGGGGCTGGTGAGATGGCACAGTAGGTAAAAGTCCATGCTTACAAGCCTGACCGCATGAGTTCAATCCCTAAACCTACACGGGAGAAGACAGCTGACCTCCACACGTGCTGAACTGCATAGCACAGACACACACACACACCACACAAAACAAATTTAAAACATAAAAGTAAATATTTTTTTAAAATTCTGTAATTTTTTTCTGGTTGCTGTCAAAATGTAACCTGAAATGAGAGGATGTGTGGGTCTATACAGCAAGGGATTTAAACCCCGAGCTCACGTATGAGCCATGCTGCACTCTAGATTTCACTGGGCCACCTAAGGGTTTTTGTAGCCCTAGGTGGACTGGAACTCCCAGAAATTCACTTGCATTTGCTTCCTGAGTGCTGAGCTGAGATGTAAGCCCACACCCTATTCAGGGTCTGTTCAAGAGCTAGTGGAGAACTGCTCAGTCTGACTTGTTTATTTTAAGAGTAGCTTGAGTAAAAGTGAGTAAGAACCCAAAACACCTTTTTGGAAAACTTCAAATCAAAAAGGAAATTAAAGAGTATTTGGCTCAGATTTCTATGTCTTTCAGAGTAAGTTAGGTGGGCTGAGGAGGTAGGCCAGCCTACAGTGCTTGAAACCCAAGCATTAGCATCAGGAGTTTAGAACCCATGTCAATATGGCAGGGGAATTAGGGGCCGGGCCCACCTATAACACTTGAGCCCACAGGGCCAACACAAGGCATCCCAAGCCAGCCAGCCACCGCACTGTGTCAGTGAGCCTGATAAACCATGCCCTGTACACACACATGCAGGCATGCAGCCATACACTGACACCACAGACACTTGTACACACACATGCAGGCATGCAGCCATTCACTGACACCGCAGACACTTGTTCACACACATGCAGGTATGCAGCCATACACTGACACCACAGACACTTGTACACACACATGCAGGCATGCAGCCATACACTGACACCACAGACACTTGTACACACACATGCAGGCATGCAGCCATTCACTGACACCGCAGACACTTGTTCACACACATGCAGGTATGCAGCCATACACTGACACCGCAGACACTTGTACACACACATGCAGGCATGCAGCCATACACTGACACCGCAGACACTTGTACACACACATGCAGGCATGCAGCCATACACTGACACCACAGACACTTGAGAGGCAAGAATCTCAGTGTAAAGTGTGGCTTGTACTTCTGTAACCAGCTTAACTGATAGTCAGTATTTTGCTTTGATACTGCCTAAAATGTCTTACTCATTCAGAGTCATCTCCTGTACCACTGAATCGAAGAAGTTCTGGCCGACAAGGAGGTGTCCATGAATTGTCTGCTTTTGAACAACTTGTTGTGGAACTGGTACGGCATGATGATAGCTGGCCCTTTCTGAAACTTGTTTCTAAAATCCAGGTAATAATATTTATCTAACCAGACTCTACAGACTATGCTTATATTACCTGATTTACATTTATATGATATGATATGATGTCGTCTTTATGGAAACTTTGATAGATGATTAAGCTGCCATGTGAGTGTTGGGACTTGAACCCAGGTCCTTTGGAAAAGCAGCCGGTGCTCTTTACCAAGTCATATTAGCTTCGACTTTGAGATTTCCAGAGCAAGAATCTGAAGGATTAATATAGAATAACATGTAGTTATTTAAGAATTACATCTTAAAATTAGTTTGTTTTGTGCGTACACTCCACCAGTTGAGTGGTGAAGACAGGACAGAGTGACCCCACCGTGAGTTAGAAATCAGGTCATCAGCAGCAGTCTTAGTAGCAAGAGTCTGCCCAACCTCTACCCCGAGGCGTCTTACTGGGCTGGATTTGGAGGTTTTTATTTATTTGTTTGTTTTTAAAGATTTATTTATTTTTCATGTATGTGAGTGCACTGTCACTTTCTTCAGACACCAGAAGAGGGCACTGGATCCCATTACAGATGGTTGTGAGCCGCCATGTGGTTGCTGGGATTGAACTCAGATCACCTGGAAGAGCAGTCAGTGCTCTTAACCACTGATCGTCTCACCTGCCCAGGTTTTGTTTTTATTCAAACAACCTAGTCTGGCCTAAAGTTTCCTCTGTAGCTGAATATAGCCATGAACTCCAGCTTTAATGTTTCATAGATGGTTTTTGTCACTGATTAAGTAAACATTGTCACATTTTATTCATTACCATAGATGCAGTAATGCTCACTAATAAATATGGGCATATAAGGTTTTTTCCTTTCATAATAAATTACATTTATGATGGCATCAAACAGGCTTCTACATCATTATAATGACTCAAAATATGTGACGTATTTTAATAGAGTAATAGTATTCAAAAGTTGATATTGTTGCTTTTTCAGGTATAAAATTAATTTAACCATATATGTCCAGTAATCTCTTTGCACTATGAAATACTTTATTTTACAGGTCCCAGACTACTATGACATCATTAAGAAGCCCATTGCCTTAAATATAATTCGAGAAAAAGTAAATAAATGTGAATATAAATTAGCATGTGAGTAAATGATCATTTCTTTTTCAGTGCTTTTAAGAGATGTTGCTGTTTTTGTTTTGTTTCAATGGTGTGCATTAGTGTGGGTGGCTGTTTGCCCGTGAGGTCCCTCAAATGCTTATTACTACACACTGAGGTGGAAGATGGATTGGATTAAATCGTTAGAGATATTCTAGAGTCTGGTCTTAGTGGAAGAAGTTTTTTGGTTTTGATGCAGTTATTAATCATAGGCCTCGTAGAAAGTGAAGCAAGGGCTCTGTCCCTGCAGCCAAGAGTTGTGTAAACACATAATGAATGTAAGCCATGGGTTCTCCAAAACAATTTAAAATATTTATAATTGAACAATTTTAAGCTTAAATTCTGTTACCTTGTTTCAGTCTCTTCTGGATTCCCTTTTCTTAATAAGTTAGTATATAAACAAAACTTGTTTCTGATGTGTTTACTTTTATCCCTAATCTTGTTTTTCTCTCTCCAGCTGAGTTTATTGATGATATTGAGTTAATGTTTTCAAACTGCTTTGAATACAACCCTCGGAACACAAGTGAAGCGAAAGCTGGAACTCGGCTTCAAGCATTTTTTCATATTCAAGCTCAAAAGCTTGGACTCCATGTCTCACCCAGTGATGTGGACCAGGTTAGCATGCCACTCGCTGCAAAGAAGTCACGGATCTAATTTTGTCCTTCTAAAGGCTATACGTGAAGAAAAACATGAATCGTTCATGAAAATGGAACATTAAATCATGCTCTAAAGCAGATACGTGTATAAAGCAATAACAGCTGGTTGAGCACATCCAAGTGTGGCCTGCACTATATTCTCAATTTACTATAAGCACTCAGGAGAATGTAGGAAAGACTTCCTTTGCTACAGTTTTTGTTCAGTATCTACTAAGTTTTATAGATGTATTGGGTACAGCACTGGTTTACAGAGGCTTTTGTACATTTTGAATCATTCATGTGTTCAGGTATCTTGGAAAATATTTTTTCATCTATGATTTATTTTGTCATTGAGCTTTAGGGGTTTCAGTAGTAAGGAGGCTTTGTCTCCACAGTGAGTCTTCCAGACCACAGCTTAGAGAATGTGTCCTAAGACTGTTTATGAGCACATGGTTTCAACACTACACGTGAATGAATTCAACTCTCTAGCTCTGATGTGCTGTAGCCAGTGCCGACTGAATTTATTAACTAGATATTTATTTAGCATTCAAAGTCATTTGTGAATTTGTTTTGTATTTATAAAATTTATACTTGGAAAATGTTCTTTAATTTTTTTAAACATTTGACTATGTTTTTGTTTTATTTCTCGACCAGTCTTAATGATTTAAAAATAAAAATGTCACCCTCTCTAACAGTTCTGTTTTACAATGATAAGTTTCTGTGTACAACTTTTCTAAGTGTGCAAATAAAATGATACATTTTTTCAAGTTTTCTGCATTCTGAAGTCTTTGCAAATTAAAATCAGACTTTTGTCTATTTATATATAGAGATCATAAAAACCATACAGACAGTGTTCATTGTCTGGGCAAACTATGCCTCTGGTTGGTGGCAGTGATCATCTTGCAGATCTCACTGAGAGGAGAGGAAGCATGTTAAATCCTGAGATTGCAGACATGTATCACTGCCTGACTCCGAACAAAGCCTTGATTTCAGTCGTCTCGGTGGTAGAGACCTGGAATCTTAGCATTCTGTATGCTTGAGCAAGAGGATCACAAGTTCAGAGCCAGCCTGCATGGGCTGCACAGTGAGAACTTGCCTCCTGTAGTTTGAATGAAAATGTTGCCCGTGGGCTCTGTATTTGAACACGAGGTCAAGTAGCTTTTGTAAGGGGAGGCTTAAGAAATGTGCCCTGAGCTGGGTGATGGTTGTCCGTGCCTTTAACCCCAGCATCCACAGAGTGAGTTCTGGACATTGAGGGCTACACAGATAAATCCTGTCTCAAAAAGCCCTTGCATGGGAGCACGTGTACACACACACAGGAAGAGGAGGAAGAAAAGAAAGAAACTGTGGCCTTGCTGGAGGAAGCAAATCACTAGGGGTGGGGCTTTTTCTACTCGAAGTTTGTTCCCCCTGCTTCAAATACCTGCTGTGAGCTGTTTCCTATGCCTGCTGCCAAAGTTATGTCATGGTGGGTCCTAAGTAACCTCTTATATAAATTGCTTTGGCCATGGTATTAAATCACAGCAATAGAAAAGTACTGATACAGTGACCTTTTTTTTTTTAATTGATTACTATTGCAAAGAATGCTTGATGGGAAAGAAGCCAAAACATCCTACTGTGTGTGCCTGGCCCCTTATTGTCAAGGTTGGTAGTCTTTGTACCTAAACTGTGAATTTTTTTTTTTTTTTTTTTTTTTGGTTTTTCGAGACAGGGTTTCTCTGAGTAGCTCTGGCTGTCCTGGAACTCACTCTGTAGACCAGGCTAGCTCAGAAATCCGCCTGCCTCTGCCTCCCAAGTGCTGGGATTAAAGGCATGCGCCACCACTGCCTGTGGCAGTGTAAAATGAAATAGCAGTGTGAAATGCTTTTTGTGTTAAATAAACCAATTGTGCAAGATTTTTTTGGTTTATCCATTTTTCATTTGTTTTTCTTTTTTTCTTCAAAGATTTATTATATTTATATGAGTGCACTGTAGATGTCTTCAGACACACCAGAAGAAGGCATCAGATCTCATTACAGATGGTTGTGAGCCACCACATGGTTGCTGGGAATTGAACTCAGGACCTCTGGAAGAGCAGTCAGTGCTCTTAACCACTGAGCCATCTCTCCAGCTCCATTTTTCAGAAGTTAAAACTCAGGTCAATTTTTTTTTTTAATTCATTCAGGTACCTTTAGGAAGATGTAAATACAGTTTTATCTTTGTGGAGAGCATAAAAGGTCAAATAGAGGGGAAATAGAGTGAAGATTTTATACATATATACATATATACATATATACATACATACATACATACATACATACATACGTACATACCGGTCATCAAATAACAAGCTATCTCACTTTCTAGGAAGTTACAAAACAATGGTTGGCATATAGTCATGATCTGGCTTTTCATTTTGTACCCCAGCCTTCTTTCAAGCACTAGAGACCGAGCTTGGGCCTTACACGTGGCTAGGCAGGTGACACTGAGTTCCAGCCAGCCCCTCGTCTGCCTTGTGAGTTGTAGGTAGTTGTAGGGCACAGCTGTGTGGCACAGTTTTACCTAGTGCTGTCAGCTTGTATGCTGAAATGTGTGAGTCCTGGAAAGGAGCTAGCTTCTGAGCTGTGATTTGCAGCTGTGTCCCCTGGGTGACATATGCAAAAGTGTGAGAACATGGGGTGCTTGTGTCTCACTTTGTCTTACTGTGTGTGTGGACACACATTTCAGCCTGGGTGGAGGTCAGAGGGCAATGCTAGGGAATGGTTCCAGAGATTGAATTCAGGATTGCTTGCAAGTGTCCTTACCCTTCAAACCACAGCACTGGCCCTATGTTTGTTATTTGAGACAAGGTCTTACTCTTCAGCTGAGGCTGTCCTGGAATTCACTATGTGTAGCCCAAGTAGGTCTCAAATTCATGGCACTCCTACCTCAGCCTCCTGAGTTGCCAGGATTGTAGGAGTAAGTTATCAGACCCAGCAGGAAACAGACGCTTAATACCCATATAGCTTTGAAGGTATCAATTCTGCCAATATAAATTTGTACTCTAATTCACTGTCCATGTTAAGAATATTCTACCTTTATTTTAGAGAAAAAAGTAGAAGATTGCACACCCTGATTACATTGGTTTTAGAAAAATGACAGACTGCTTCAGTTAGTTTTAGTAACAGCATGAGGAAGGTTCCACTTAACCTGTATCTCACATTAGCCATTGTGCTTGCCATTCAAGAGAACATGTGGTAGAGAAGAGCAGAAAATAAATGCAGGGCCATCTGTACAAGTAATGCATGAGCATGTCAGAGATGCGGGACCATCAGTATACAGGTAATGCATGAGCATGTCAGAGATGCGGGACCATCAGTATACAGGTAATGCATGAGCATGTCAGAGATGCAGGACCATCAGTATACAGGTAATGTATTAACATGTCAGAGATACAGGACCATCAGTAAACAGGTAATGCACTAGCATGTCAGAGATGCGGGACCATCAGTATACAGGTAATGCACTAACATGTCAGAGATGCAGGACCATCAGTATACAGGTAATATATTAACATTAGTAGTTACATCATTATTTTTCTTGATAGCAACTTTGTTTTGAAAGATAATAAATCTTGCTCCCAAAAACTGTTTGAGAAAACATTTAGAATATATAAGTTGAAATTTTTAATTTACATTTGTAAATTGAAAAATTATAACCAATGAGAAGATCCAGCAGGGAAGTGCTTGCCTCTGCCCAATAACCTTAGTTTAATCTCTAGACCATAAGAGAACAAACTCCAAAAGGTAGTCCTATGACCTCCACAAATACATCATAATCACAGAGTGATTTTAAAAGTAAACTTGTGAGGCATGGTCAAGTGCCTTTAATCCCAGCACCGAGGAGTCAGACAGAGGCAGATCTCTGAGTCTGAGACCAGGCTGGTCTACATACCAAGTTGAGGCCAGTCAGGTCTACACAGGTGAGATGCTGTCTTAAAAAAAAAAAAAAAAAAAAAAAAAGGTAAGATAGTGTATGGACTGGAGAGCTGTCTATGCAGTTAAGAGTTCTAGCAAAAGGACCCAAACTTAGTTCCCGGCACCTTTATCAGGCTGCTCACAACTACTTCAGCTGCAGGGGATCCAGCGCCCCCTTCTGGCCTCCATGGGTACATGAACCCAGTGTTCATATATGCACAATCTTCCTAATCTACAAACACATAAACTCAAAAGTTAAAATAAATCTTCTGAAAAGTAAGATCATTTAGGGGTTTGAGTATGTGTGTATTTTGAATAGGTCTTTTGTTATTTCTCTGTCCTGCTTTGCTTACAGGGTTTTTGCATGTAGCCCTGGCTGTCCTGGAACTCATAGGATACCAGCCTGACCTCGAACTCAGAGATCCAGCCTGCCTTTGCCTCTGAGTGCTGGGACTAAAGGCATGTGCCACCACCCTCTAGCTCTAAATAGGACTTTTAAATGTAACCTACTGTGTTGATCTGAATAGGAACAGTCCCCATGGGCTCATACATTTGAATGCTTGGTCATTAGGGAATGGTGCTACAGGGATGAGGACCTGCGGCCTTGTTGGAGGAAATGTGTCACTGGGGGTGTGGGGGGTGGGCTCTGGGTTTTAAAATGCTCAAGCCAGGCCTAGTGTATCTCTCCCTGCTGCCTTCCAATCCAGGCATAGAGCTCTCAGCTACCTCTACAGCACCAGGTCTGCCTGGATGCTGTCATGCTTCCTGCCTTGATGATAATGGACTGAACCTCTAAAACTATAAGCCAGCCCTAAATGTCTTTTATAACAGTTGCCTTGGTTATGGTGTCTCTTCACAGCAATGGAAACTCTAAGACAGATATTCACATTATGATTCATAACAGAAAATTTATATTTAAGTAGCAACAAAAAAAATTTATCGTTGGGGGACATCATCATGATATGAAGAACCCGTATTAGAGAGTCACATTAGGAAGGGTGAGAACCACTGATCCAGACAAACCAAAACTCAAAAAATCTAGAAACCCGTTTTGTACAGCAGAGAGTAGGGGGCCTCATTGCCACAGGTTTTGAGTTGGTAGACTCACGGTGTACAGTGTGGCCACAAGTGGTGGAACTGGAAAGACTATTAAGGGCTCACGTGTGCTAGGAATTCCAATAGATCAAAAGGATTCTAGCTTACTCTTCAAAGCAGAGCTAAAAAACCAACATCTGCCATACCAAAAAAAAAAAAAAAAAAAATCAGAAGCAGCTCTCTGCTCAAGCATGCATGTTACTTTGAAGAAAGAAGATATTTTAATTTGTTTTTGAAATGCATAGTATCTTAGGTAGGGTTTCCATTGCTGTGAAGAGACACCACGACCAAGGCAACTCTTATAAAGGACAACATTTAATTGGGGCTGGCTTACAGTTTCAGAGGCTCAGTCCATTATCATCAAGGCAGGAAGCATGGCAGCACCCAGGCAGACTAGGTGCTGGAGAAGAATCTGAGAGTTCTACATCTTGATCTGAAGGCATCTTCTGCAGGCAGGAAGAAAAGGGTGTCTTCTTCCCTGAGTGGAGCTTAAGCATAGAACCTCAAAGCCCACCCCCACAGTGACACACTTCCTCCAACAAGGCCATACCTAATAACGCCACTTCCATGGGCCAAGCATGATCAAACCATCACACACTCACATATGAGGTGCTTCAAATATGTGCATGCATTGTGTACACTAACGTGCATTGCCTCATTTTTTATGAGAACATTCAAAGTTTCTGGGGTTTTTTTGTTTGTTTGTCTCAATATGTAGCCCTAGCTGGACAGGGACTCACTATGTAAACCAGGATGGACTCAATCTCACAGAAACCCTCCTGCCTCTACATCTCTGGTGCTGGGATTTTAGTTGTGAGCCACCATGCCCAGCTATTAGAAATTCTTGAGACTATGTTAACAATATACTGTACAGTAGCTCTCCAAGCTTACTCTAACAGAAATGATGTGTCCTTTGATAAAAATCTCTCCCCAGACCTCTCATATGCCTGGTCCCCAAAACCCTGATGAGCCATCGTCTTTTTTTCTGACCTTGGAGATTAGCTCTACCACAGTCCCTGTGTGGCTGAGGTACACGGCACTCACCATCCTTCTGTACCTCACCCAGCTTACCTGACCATGCAGTCCGTGACATAACTCATCACAAATAACAGGATTTCCTTTGTCTCTAAAAAATACGTTTTATTATATGTATTGATTTGGGGCGGGGTGTTGTGTGGAGGTCAGAGTGCTTTTAGACACTGATTCTCTTCTACCATGTGGGTTGCAGGTGTCAAACTCATGACGTCCCACCTGGCAGGAAGTGCTTTTACATGCTGAGCCATCTTGCTGGCTGGCCCTTCTTTTTTCTGTGAGACTGAATAGTATTTCATTATGTGTGTGTATATGTATTTGTGTGTGCACAGTGGGCAGAGAGGGTACACACATGTCCTTAGACACATGGAGGCCAGAGGTTGTCATCAGTTTCTTCTTCAATCCGTCACCTATTCTCTTTTGAGACAAGTTCTCCGGAGACCTGGAGAGCACCCATTTGGTCAGGCTGAGTGGTCAGTGAGCTCCAGCAGTCTGCCCCTCTGCCTCACTGACAACGCAGGCACAGATGTGAACCCTTAGCCTGTCTTTTCACGTGGGTACTGGGAATCCAAACACTGGTCTTCATGCTTGCATGGCAAGCACTTACCAGCTAGCCATCTCTCCAGCCCTGTAAATCTTTAATAAACATCCAGTGCTTCTGAAAGGGTTAAAATGTTTCAAAACCTCCTAGCAGACTGAACAGAACCAAGAGTGCAGGTAAGCTTGGTCGTGTTTTAGGAACTTGGCTGACCACAAGATAGATGGCTGATTACGTACAGGCTCTTAGAGAATAGCCTATACAAAATGTTTCCCATGACTCTTCCTTGTACCCTGTCACAAACTGAATAATGGGCTGGGACTTTCCACAGGTGCTCTCCAATAACCCTCCTTTACTTCCCCTGGGTTATGGTTTCCCCCCTGAATTGTGGTTTTGGGTTTTAAATTCTCTCTGTCTCCAAAGCCCTGGGTGTGAGGAGCAGGTGCGCTCGAGCTCTGCTTCTTGGCAGTTTGCGCACTGTGCATTTTTCCCTAACTGAGCCACAATGCGCAAACTGGCTGCTACGCAGGATCGGGCAGCTTGAGGTGCACCAAAGAGGCATGCCCACGTGGCAGGTGCTGATTGGGATAGGCAGGGGTATTAAGAGAGATAGCAGAAGACCACCCAGAGAGATAAGAGAAGAGCCTTCTGAAAGAGAGGAGAGTAGGACCACCCAGAGAGATAACAGAAGACCACCCAGAGAGATAGGAGAAAGGCATCAGAGAGGGGAGAGATCAGAAAGGCATCCAGAGAAAGAGAGATAAGAAAAGGGCTTCCATAGAGAGAAAATGGTTAAGGATCCTGAATAAAACTGCATTGAGAAGAACTCCAAGTTGAGTCGTTCCTGTCTGCTGGTCGGATAGAGAAGCGACACCTGGGGTCAGACCCCACTGCCCCTACGTGGGTCATGGGTCTTGACCTCAGTATACTGATTAAAATATACCTCTTGCTGATTACATCAAGTTCGGTGTCTTGTGAGTTAATGGGTAGCCACAAATTCCTGAGGCTTGGGTGAGGTCCTCCCTTCCTGGGGGCCTTACACTTCCTTCTCTGCTTTATAAAAGAGAATGACCTTTGTTGTTAAAATTTGTGTTAGAAAGGATGATTCCTTGGGCTTGGAGAGACAGCTCAGTACTTAGGAGCACTTGCTAGAAAAACACACATTTAAATTAAACTTTTTCCCTTGCCAGTCAGTGGTGGCACATGCCTTTAACCCCAGAGACAGAAGGTTTTCTGTGAGATCAAGGCCAACCTGGTCTACAAAGTGAGTCCAGGGTCTAGGACAGCCAGAGGTACATAATGGCTGTCTGAAACAACAACAACATAAACCCTAAGACAAAGTCTTATGGTGTAACCCTGACTGACATGGACTCAAAAGGTGCCTCTCTGCCTCTCTCTGCCTCTCTCTGCCTCTGCCTCTGCCTCCCAAGTGCTGACAGTAAAAGCTTGTATACCACACCTAACCTTGAAAATAAATCTTTAAAAAAGAAAGTGTGATTTCACACAGCTGAAGCAACTGAGCTTGAGAAGAGCTTTCCTAAGACAAAGACCTTCATACAAACAATCCTTTTTCTAAACATCCTTATGATGATAAGTCATCAAAAACTTGTTCTCAGCCAGATGTGGTGGTGCACACCTTCAATCCTAGCCCCCAGGAGGAAGGAAGGCAGGAGATTCTCTGCAAATTCTAGGCCAGCCTGGTCTGTAAAGTGAGTTCCAGGAGAGCTAGAGCTATGTCTCAAAAAACAACAATAAGCAAAACAAATTGTCCTCTGGTCTTCTGTGACCAAGAGCTTAGAAAGGTGCAAAAACAGAACCTTTTGAGGGCCTGGCTGAAGACAGATTAGCAGTTAAAAGAACATACTGTTCTTGCAGAAAACTGGAGTTCAATCCCCAGCACCCGCGGTGTGTGGTTCACACTTTTTCTGGCCTCTAGGGCACCTGCGCCCATGTGCATATCCCTCCCCAGCACACACACACACACTCACACACACACACTTTTTCCTTTATTTGTCAGGATGTGCACCATGTGCATGCAGTGCTCTCCAAGGCCAGAAGATCCCATGGAGCTATAGGGTGCAGCTATATGGTGAGCTACCATCTGGGTCCTGGGAACCAAACCCAAGTAAGTCCTCTGGAATAGTAGCAAGTGTCCTTAACACTGAAACATCTCTCGGGCCATTCCCTGCCAACACATTAACCCCCCCCTTTTTTTTTTTTAAATAACAGAGTAAGTAAGATGGGGCTGGAGAGAGCTCAGCTGTTCAGAGCCCACACTGCTCTTTTTTTTTTTTTTTTTTTTTTTTGGTTTTTCGAGACAGGGTTTCTCTGTGTAGTCCTGGCTGTCCTGGAACTCACTCTGTAGACCAGGCTGGCCTCGAACTCAGAAATCCGCCTGCCTCTGCCTCCCAAGTGCTGGGACTAAAGGCGTGTGCCACCACCGCCGGGCGCCCACACTGCTCTTGCAGGGGACCCAGGAGCAGTTCCCAATTCAACCACCTGTAACTCCATCTTCAGATTCAGAGGGATCTGACACCCTGTTCTAGTGCACCTGCATTCAGACAAGTACATACCACACACAAACAAATAGACACACATAAAACACGAGGAAAATAGTATGTCAGAATATGTATCTCTTCACATATACAGAGTCAGTAGGACGGAATAATCTCCCTGTGTTCATCACCCCAGCTCAACATCAGTTCCCCACCAGCCTCATTCTATTGCCCTTCCCACCACTTCCCCCACGTTGTTAGGAAACAATCCCATCCATTCCTCTACTGCGTCCATAAATACCTCAAGATGTATGTATCACTAAGAGAAAGGGGGCTCCAAACAAAAACGCCCATAGTACTGTTAGAACATGTTAGCTGAACTAATTTCTCTTCTTTAACATGTATTTACTTGCCAGGCAGTAGTGGCACACACCTTTAATCCCAGCACTTGGGAGGCAGAGGCAGGCGGATTTCTGAGTTTGAGGCCAGCCTGGTCTACAGAGGGAGTTCTAGGACAGCCAGGGCTACACAGAGAAACCCTTGTCTCGAAAAACAAAAAACAAAAAGAAAAACAAAAAGAAAGAAAGAAAGAAAGAAAGAAAGAAAGAAAGAAAGAAAGAAAGAAGGAAAGAAAGAGAAAACAGAAAGGGAGAAGGAAAGGGGTAAAGACAGAAGGGAGTTGAGTGCTTGCACGTACAAAGCCCTGGGTTCAACCCTAGTGCCCAGTGTGCTAGGACATACATCCCTTCACTGACAAAAGAACCAGAAGTTCAAGGCCAGCACATGAGACACATTCCCAAAAAGTAAAAACATAATAATAAAAAGGGCTAGGTGTGGTGGCTCACACTTTAATCCCAGCACTCGGGAGGCAAGGGCAGAGGCAGAGGCCAGCAGAGCTCTGTGAATTTAAGGCCAGCCTGATCCACAGTTAGTATGTAGCCAAGCCTACATACTGAGACTCTGTTTCCAAAATCCAATTTAATAAATATGTAGTAAAAAGGGTTGACATTGTAACTTGGTGATGGGTAAGGCCCTGGGTTCATTCTCTATACTACAAGGCAAAAGGAAGGGTGAGGCAAGAGAAGAGGAGAAGGGAAGGGAAGGGAAGGGAAGGGAAGGGAAGGGAAGGGAAGGGAAGGGAAGGGAAGGGAAGGGAAGGGAAGGGAAGAGACTGACCAAATTGGAACCAGGATTTGGAGTAAGATAATGACAAATACAGTGTGGAATTTTGTTTTGGAGATAGAGTCCCATGCAGCCCAAGCTGGCTTCAAACTTATGTAGTCAAGGATGGCTTTGAACTTCTGATCTTCTTTCCTCTATAAGGTCTCTGAGCACATCTCCAGCCCCAGTGTGGAGTTTTATTAGCTGAAGTTTCTAGCAAGAGAATTTCTAAGAGATGAATAGCCCAGTTTAAAAACCAATCTCTTAGAGTCAGCAGGATGATTGTGTGTGTAAAAGGCGCTTGCTATGCAAGCCCAACAGCCGGAGTGACATAGATCAGGCACCAGAACCCACGTAAAAGTGGAGGAAGAGAACCCTTCGACCACACGACACACTCATAAGTGAACACACAATAAAATTTTAAAAATTTAAATCTCAACTAAAATATGAGGAAATGGGCCTGGAGAGACGGCTGTTAAACCTTTGCATTCTAGAGAACCTGGCTTTGGGTCCTTGAACCCATATCAAGTGACTCACAAATGCCTGTAACTCCAGCTCCAGGGGATTCTGGTACCTTTCTCTGGCCACTGAAGGCACCTTGCGAATATGCACATATACACAAAGACACACACATACACATAATTAAAAGTAAAAGTTTAGCCGGGCTGTGGTGGCGCACGCCTTTAATCCCAGCACTTGGGAGGCAGAGGCAGGCGGATTTCTGAGTTCCAGGCCAGCCTGGTCTACAGAGTGAGTTCCAGGACAACCAGAACTACACAGAGAAACCCTATTTCTAAAAACAAAACAACAACAACAAAAAAAGTAAAAGCTTAAACAAAATATAAGAAAATACATGTTCTAATTCTGGATTCAGTGTACAAAGTCTCTCAATGCCAAGGCAATGCACTTGTATATAAAATCCAGTGAGCACAGAGTTCAAGCTAGTCACCTTGAGACACGTTATGAGAGATGATAGTATTCCTTCCCCAGGTTCTCTAACACCATCAATTACCACAGCTGACAAATGATGCTCATTTTATAACTTCCTCCCAGAAAACCAAAGACTCTTTGAAGGCTCCCTGAAGCCCAGGACACTTGGAATCCGAGGAACAAATGGCTGCAGGCATCTTTAGCTCAGATTTTTGAAACACAGTTTCTCTCTCCACAAAAAGGAACAGTTCATCATAGCAGATTCCAGATGGAATTAGGTCTACAAGGAACTGTGAGGCAATGGTACTGTAATGAAGGGTGGTTTCATTACATCTGCTTCTAAAATCAGAAGTTTTTACTCCATGTTTGTGCCTTTTATACCCCTGGCTATCTATCTCAGAACTCAGAGATCTACAATACCTTGCCTTGTAAAGGCATGCTCAATCAACACCCAGCTACCATATTTATGACTCTTTAAAAAAAAACATTTTAAATTATTTATATATTCTTATTCTATGTAAACTGGCTCTTTGCTTATGTGTGTGTCTCTGCAAAAGTCACATCTACTGGAAATAGAGTTATTGGGAGTTGTGAGTTGACATGTGGGTGCTGCGAATGGAACCCCAGTCCTCTGAAAGAGCAGCCAGTGCTCTTAACTGAGCACCGAGCAATCTCTCTAGTCCATGTTTGTGACTTTCAATGTGCTAAGTTCTCATCAAGAAAGTACTTACTTTTTTTACATTTACTGGAGAAACTCTATTAGGGCAGTTCAATCTCTTCCATACATTACAATCACAGCCTGTGGTTGTTTGAATATGCTTGGCCCATGGGAAGTGGCACTATTAGGATGTGTGGCCTTGTTGGAGTAGATGTGACCTTGTTAGAGGAAATGTGTCACTGTGGGAGTGGGCTTTGAAGCCCTATTCTCTAGAGACCCTTCTCCTGGCTACCTAAAAAGAGTCTCCTGCCATGTCTTTGGGTCAAGATGTAAAACTCTCTGCTCCTGCAGCATCATGTCTACCTACATGCTGCCATGCTTCCCATCACAATGATAATGGACTGAACCTCTGAAAACTGTAAGCCAGCCCCAATTAAATATTTGCCTCGGTCATGGTGTCTCTTCACAGCAATGAAACCATTAACTAAGACAGAACCTTTCCAAGTTTCTTTTGTTGTTAAGAATAATTGATATTTATTCTTTGACAGTTGCCCACATACAATATATCTTGATTATCTCCTCCTCCTAGCCCTACCACCAAGTCCCTCTCACTCTAGAACATCTTCTTCTCAATAACTCACTGAGTCTAATTAGTGCTGCCTGCCTGCGTATCCATGGATGTTGTAGGATATACGATCACACTGTGACCCCGAGACTGTGTTGTTTACTGAAAAAATACCTTTTTCTAGTTGTTATATGGCTCAGCCCTTAGTACATACTTTTAATCCCTCTGGCTGGAATACAGACACACCATTAGTACACACCTTTAATCCCAAACAATGAAGGTGAAGTTAGTTGTTAGAAGGAGGCAGCCATGTTTAAAAGTGATGTCTGATAGACAGGCAGACAAAGTGATGAATCAGAGAAAAACTTGATCAAATAGGATATGCCCAACTCTCATGGGAAGAGAGAGGAAAGAAAGGTGACTTAAGAGAGAGCAGTGCCAGCCAGGCAGTGGTGGCGCTCGCCTTTAATCCCAGCACTTGAGAGGCAGAGGCAGGCAGATTTCTGAGTTCGAGGCCAGCCTGGTCTGGCTTCCTGATCTAGCTTCCCGATCTCCACACACAGCCCAGATTAAACACACAAACCTAAAAGTTCAAAGCTGTGACCCAGGCATGAGAGAGGATGCAAGGTGGTTGCCTTTCTGTGCCTGGGTTACCTCAGCATCTTCCAGTCCCATCCATTTTTCCTGAAAAGTTTATAATTTCACTTTTCTTTATAGCTGACTAGATTTGTAATGTGTGTATGTGCCATATGTCCGTTATCCAGTCACCCGTTGAAAGACACCTAGGGCCGTGCGGTGGTGGTGCATACCTTTAATCCCAGCACTTGGGAGGCAGAGGCAGGCAGATTTCTGAGTTTGAGGCCAGCCTGGTCTACAGAGTGAGTTCCAGGACAGCCAGGACTACACAGAGAAACCTGTCTCAAAAAAACAAAAGGAGAGAGAATGTCCAGGGCCTAAGGCCCTAGGTTCATTCCACACTGCCTCAGCAATAAATGTCCATATCTTGTCAGGCATGGTGGCTCATACCTATAACCCCACTACTCAGGAAGCTGAGGCAGGAGGACCACTGAGAGTTTGACGCAACCTGGACATACTGAGTCACAGGCTGGTCTGGGCTACACAATGAGATTCTTTCTTAAATGTAATTAATTAATTTAATAAATGTGTGTTGTCTTATCAACCTATTGACTGCAGGACACTGCGTAACTTCTCAAAACCTGGAACTAGAGTGGACAGGCATCATCTCTGAATGCTGGCTTCCCCAAGTGACTTGCCTTTCCTTACAAAGAACAGAAAATCACATGATTGCAAGCAACAGGTCATGCTGGCAAGGATGTGGAGTGAGGGGACACTCTTCCATGGCTGGTGAGGGCAAACTTGTACAACCACTATGGAAATGACTTTGGCAGTTTCTCAGAAAACTGGAATCTACCTCGAGACCCAGCTATACCACTCCTACACCAACCCAGCCACAAAACCTTCGACCTACAATTTGTCCTGCCTATAAGATGTGCAGGGGTAAAAGTAGAACAGAAATTGAGGGATGGCCAACCAATGACTGGTCCATCTTGAGACCCACACCATGAGAGGGAGCCCACCCCTCACACTTTATTCTGCTGTACTTACAGGCAGAGCAGAGTGGCTTCACTCCAGAGCAGCTGATGGAAACAATGCAGAGACCCGCAACCAAACATTAGGCAGAGCTCCGGGAATTCTGCAGAAGAGGGGGGAGGAAGAATTGTAGGAGCCAGAGGGGTCAAGGACACCACAAGAAAACCTACAGAACCAACTATCCTGGGCTCACAGGGGCCCACAGACACTGAACCGCCAACCAGGGAGCCTGCAGGGGACTGACCTAAGCCCTCTGCACATTGTGACAGTTGTGTGGCTTGGTCTTCCTGTGGGACTCCTCACAGCAGGAGCAGAGGCTGTCTCTCACTCTGTTGCCTGCCTTTGGGACCCTTTCCCCCACTGGGCTCCCTCATCTAGCCTCAATAGGAGAACAGGTGTCTAGTCTTACTGTAACCTGATATGTCAGGGATGGACAATACCGGTGGGAGGCCTCCCCTTTTCTGAGGAGAAATGGAAGAGGGGATGAGGTTAGGGTGAGAAAGCCTGAAAGGAGAAACTGTGACCCGGATTAATTCCTTAAAAAATAAAATAAGTATTCAGATTGAGTTCCTGTGTTGTCCGACAGGTGTCGCTGTGCTTCCCCTAACATTTAAATACAGGGTTGGAGAGAAAGCTCAGGGTTAAGATCAAGTTCTGACCTTCCAGGGGACCAGAGTTCAGTTCTCACATGGGACAGCTCACTACCACTGGGTCAGCTCCAGGGGATCCAGGACCCTTTCCTGACCTTTGTAGCTACCTGTGTGCCTCTACATGTACATAAATAAAACAAAATGCATCTCTAGAAAAGATTTAAACCCTCAAGGCACAAGGAGCAGTTTAATAAGGGACCCAAAGCAGCTTGACTTGTAGTTCATAAGTGTCGAATAAACTGGCCAGTTAGCCTGTTAGCACGGCAGCCTTTTCAGTCCCCCCCCGCCCCGCCCCTGTCAGCTATGCTCCAGTTCTTTTAGCCATTCCGAAGACTGATGCTCACCCTTAGTTCAGTCACTGTTGCCTTTGACTCTCCACCTGCAGCAACCTTCCCTACCTCCCCTGTGCTAGCCACAGAACCCCTGTTGCTCTCTCATCAGACCACGAGATCCACAGGGTAAGGATGACACGTTTGCTCACTGCCTTATTCCCAGCTAGTATGCAATTCCTGACACATAGTAGGAACTCAGTACTTCTTGTCTACTTTTGAGGCATTGTTATACATAGCCCAGGCTGCCTAGAACAGGTCTTCTTCTTGGCCTGCACATTACTGGGATTACACGTATGCACCAACATACCTGGCATGCACCACCACACCCAGCACTCAATACATGTTTTTAAGGCTATTAACAAGAAGTTAACCTTCAATGCCAGGCATGGTGGCACATGCCTTTAACCCAGCACTCAAGAGCCAGAGGCAGGAGGATCACTGTAAGTATGAGTCTGGTCTACAGAGTTCCAGGCCAGCGTGTGCTTAGGAGATGGAGGCAGGAGTCCAGACTAGGCTATACAGTGATACCCTCTTAGAAAACAACAAAAATTAAAATCTTGTGTTACAAAGGACACTATAAAGAAAACTAAAAGCCTACAGAATGAAAGTATTTTTTTCAAACTATGTATCTGGTAAGAGCCTTATATCTATAATATAAACAACTCTTATAAATCAATTAAGAGATAAGCCAGGGAGAAATGGCTCAACAGTAAGAGCATTTGCTGATCTTGCAGACAACACGGTTTGGCTCCCAGCGCCTACATCAGGTGGCTTACAATGCTGTGCAATTCCAGTTCTGGGGATCCAATGTCCACTTCTAAACATCACAGCTTCCTACACACATACGTGTGCACACATCTGTGTGCATTCTCTGCACACACACATAAATTAAAATCTGTAAAATGTGTTTCATTTTTTAAAAGGTAACCCATTTCTAAGACTGCAGATATTTTCCCACAGAGAATGAAGAAAGAACATGAGAGGAGACTGAACTCGCACTTATGACTTCTGCACTCAGGAGGCAGAGAAAGGAGGACCACAAGTTGGCAGCTAGCCTGAGCTACATAATGGTTCAGACAGCCTAGACTATACAAGTGAGACCTTATCTCCAGAGAGGGGAGTGGCTATGAAGCAGAACTGGGAAATAGAGGAACGTTGGGAAGTGGGAAAGAAGACAACACAAAAGGAAGTGGGCTCAATAACATTAGGATGTTTGGAAAAGCCATAGGAGATCTTATTATATGTATTTTAAATTATATATATATACATTTAAATGAAGTTAAACATCTAAACTTACAGTTTAGATAAAGTTATGCCCCTTGGGGTGACAATGTTCCTCCAAGAGCCATAGACTACCTAACAAAACCCCAGCTGTGTGTGGTGACTTTCACCTTTAGTTCCAGCATGTAGGAGGCAGAGGCAGGAGGATCTCTGAGTTCAAGGCCAGCCTGGTCTACACAGTAAGTTCTATGACAGCCAGAACCATTAGATTACACAGAGAAACCCTGTCCTAAAGAAAGGGGAAAAAAAAGTCAGAAGAAACAGCCAGTGGAGGAAAACAACCATCCTACCCAGACGTGACATCTACCTGCAACAATGATCAAAACGACAAGACATCCCGAAAGGTGGCTCTAACATCCTGGGCCTGAAGGCTCAGTTGACAGGAGGGAAATTCATGCCAGGTTCTATAAACTACGCATGGCTGGTGAGGCCATGCACAGAACCCACTACTGCCTTTCCTAAACCATTATAATTCCCAAGTGCATTTTAAATTCTTATTCACAGATAAGTGTAGCTCTGTCCTCTCATCAAAGAAGCTTCTTTATACTACAATAAAAGGCCACTATAGTATAGTTGTTAGTGTATTTTTTTTATTATTTTATGGATTCTCATCTCTCTCACCCTTCCAACCTTTATTTCACCCTAATCCTTCCAACCCCTCACTAGGTAGGAGAGAAAGAAGGTCAGAGGGGAAAAGGGGTATAAACCTCTTTTAACCAACAAAATAAACCACTTCCTGCTGATTGAGGTCTGTGGGTTCCTTGGGACAAGTCTAATCTTTGTAGTCAGGACATCTCCAACTTTACCTCTCTTTGCTCAGGGACAGCAGTGAGAGCAGCAGCTTACTTCTGCAGAGCACCTCCCTCCCCTTCCGAGGCTCTGGCATTTATTCTCTCTTCATAGTAGGGCTGCAGAGGTAGCTCAGAGGTTAAGAGCACTGGCTGCTCTTCTGGAGGTCCTAAAATCAGTTCCCAGCAAGCACATGGTATCTCACAACCATCTATAATGAGATCTGGTGCCCTCTTCCGGCATATAGGCATATATGCAGGCAGAACGCTGAATACATAATAAATAAATCTAAAAAAAAAAAAAATCATCCCCTCCTAGAGCACAAGACAAACTGTGGACAAACTGAAGCCATCCCGTATCCCACAGCTGGGATTAAAACAAAAACATCAGCACATAACATAACTGGATTTTTAAAGAAACCAAAATGCTCACTACATACTGTTGCTGAGCAAGACCTAGAAAATGTCACCACCAACTGACATGGTGACATAGATGGGGGAATTCTCACAAGGCTGAGCCCTCCAAGAGCTAAGGTTGCTTTCAGAGAAGGAGTCAATCTTCAGGAATAAGCCCCATGGTAGGTTAGCCAATCCCAAAGGTCAGCTGCAAACACATATGAGCTACACTAATGACCTCAGCAGACTGGAGTTATGAATATATATATATATATATATATATATATATATATATATATATATATTCATGTAATATATATTATATATAATGTATATTATGATATAATTGATATATACATATATTCATATATCAGTTATATGTAAAGAAAAAGAGGCCATGAATTTGAAAAGGAGTCGAGGGAATACACGAAGAACTGGAAGGAAGGGGGGGGGGGAAATGATGTAAATACAGCATTCATATATAAAGTCCTCAAACAAAATGAGAAACTAAAACACAATGACATTCTACATCGCAACCACTAGGATGATGAAGAAAGACACACAGACTGACAAGTTCGTAAGAATTGGAGAGATTGGAGTCTGTAATCCTACCTTGTGTGTAGGATTATAAAATGGTACAAACTCTTGTTTTTTAAGATTCATTTTAGTTATTTTTAAATTATGTGTATATGAGTTGTGGTGGTTTGGATATTTATGGCCCAGTGAGTAAGTAAGTGGCACTATTAAGAGGTGTGGCATTGTTGGATTTGGTGTGTCACCATGGGCATGGGCTTTGAGACCCTCCTCCTAGCTGCCTGGGAGCCAGCCTTCTCCTGTCTGCCTTCAGATAAAGATGATATAGAACTCTCAGCTCCTCTTGCACCATGCCTGCCTGGACACTGCCATGTCCCAATTAAATGCCGTCCTTTATAAGAGTTGCCTTGGTGATGGGGTGTTCTTGGCAGTAAAATCCCAAGACATGAGTGTCTTCATGAGTGTGTATACATTTGAGGTCAGGTGCCTGCAGAATGTAGAAAACGGTTGGGTCCTCTCAAGGAGCAGTATATGCTACCACTGAACTATGTCTCCCAGCCCTGTCAGATGCTTTATTCTTTGGTTTTCAAGACAGGGTTTCTCTGTGTAGTCCTGGCTGTCCTGGAACTCACTCTGTAGACCAGGCTGGCCTCGAACTCTGAGACCTCCCTACCTCTGCCTTCTGAGCTGGGACTAATGGCGTGTGTGGCACCATCTCCCACCTGCTGCTTCTTACCCCTTACACTACTGGCAAGCAGTTAAGGGGTTACATGCTCTTCTACATTCAAGTTGAACTTAGAACTAGAGAATGAACAGCGCTCACTATGGGCTGTAGTCTGAGCTCTGGTTCACTCTCTGATCCACACAACCCACTGTGGGTTCTTACACATCTCATTGCTAGTTCTTTCTAACTCAGGAGCATGACCTCATAGTAAAGGAACTTAGCAGTCTGAGTCACACGAAGGCTTGAGGCGGCGGTGGCAGTGAAATGCTCTTCCACACGGCCACAAACACCAGTCATGCCCGCCAGCTTCAATGGTGTAACTGCACACCAGCTGCGAGTTATTAACTTACTAGCTCATGGACACAGTTCAGATTCAAATACCCCTTATTATAAAACCTCAACTAGATGGATGTGGTGACCTCTGGTTGTGGTCTTAGCACTGAGGCAAGAGGATGGCCATGAATTCAAGATCAGCCTGGGCTAGAGAGTGAGACTCTTTCAACCAATCAATTAATCAATAAAATAAAAGGAAAAAAGTCCTGAATTGTTTGTGCTTTTGCTTCTGGGACTGGTCAGGAATGAAGGAGGGAGGAGGTACCGTGTCTTCTAAATCTTATAGGCAATTCTATATATAGTCAGAACTTTATTCTGCAAGTGGTTAGGGAGGCAAGATTTACAAACATCTGAGTTTGCTGCTATTGCTGTTGTCTGTTTAACAGGGATGCTCTCACTAAGTAGTCTACCTGGCCAAGGATGGCCTTGAACTTCTGATCCTCCTGCCTCTACTACCAGAATGCTGGGATTAAAAGTGTGTGCCTCCATACCTGGTTTTGAAACCTGCTTTCCTTCCCTCTCCCCCCAACCCCTGCCCCACTTCTTACACCTCCTTTTCTCTCATCTTCTTTTGCCTCTGCCTCTTCCCCTTCCTCCTCCTCCTCCTGTTTCCTCTCCCATCTCTTTACTTCTCCCTTCCTCCCTTCCCTTCCCTTTTCCTATAGTACCAAGAAGCCAGTGAGGGCATGCTAGGAAAGCAATCTACTGCCAAGCAATACTGTCTTAGTGTTTCTACTGCTGTGAAGACACCAAGACCAAGGCAACTCTTATAAGAAAAACACTTAACTGGGGCCTGAGGTACAATTCAGAGGTTACTTCACTGTTATACTGTTGGAGAGTATACTTAGTGAGAGCATCCCTGTTAAACACAGTGCTAGCGGGGTAGCTTTAAGTTCTACATCCGGCAGGCAGCAGGATGAGTGAGACAGTGTAAGCATTTGAAATTCCCACTTCCAGTAACACATCCTCCTCCAACAAGGCCACACTTCCTAACGCCGCTCCCTCAGCATTCAAATGTATGAGCCTTTGGGGGCCAATCTTATTCAAACCACCACAAATACCCTTCAGCCTCAGTGTTATTCTTCATTTATTTATGAGTGTTTCACATGTATGTCTATAGAGGACAAGAGGTCCTGTGCACATAGACAAGCACTGGAGAAGCCAGAGTTTGTGCAGGCTTTCTCTTCAAAGGAAGGAAACATTTCCCTGTCTTCCTCTGAGAATGCTGGACAAGAATGTGATGTCTGCTATCTGCAGGCCCAGCTTCACCTGAATCCCCCAGAGTATTATGTTTATTTTTCCCAGATACACTCCACACACACCTAGTTCTTAAGCATTGCCACTCTGTCAATAGAACCTTCCTTATGAGATGTCACCTGTGCTATATGACAGCCCGAGTGACTTCTATGTTATCTTAGGGCCAGGCTGCCCTGACGCCATCATTTTCCCCAGATCCTTACCCTGAGCATTGTTTCTGATCAACAGAATCCATCTTTATGGAAGAAGCCATATGTGCTTTGTAAGGAGTTTCAATGTAAACATGACTTAAGTTTGTACACTTGGAACTCAGTTAACTGTCATCAGAAAACATATTTCCAGAATTGTTCTGTGCTAGTGTGAGACTCCAGATGTTTGGCCCAGCACCTGCTAGTGTGAGACTCCAGATGTTTGGCCCAGCACCTGCTAGTGTGAGACTCCAGATGTCTGGCCCAGCACCCGCTAAGTAAGTCGGCTGAACCAAGTTAATTCTTACCTCACTTGGGTGCCTTCTCTTCTGGACATGATGTTTGCAGGGAGCCCCACGTATGTCTGTGTATCACATGTGTGTCTAGTGCCCAAGGAGGCCAGAAGACAGTGTTGGAGTTACAGAGAGTAACGAGCAAGCAGCCATGCGGGTGCTGGGAATTAACCAGGGACCTCTGGAAGAACAGTGGGCGCTCTTAACTGCTGAGCTATCTGTTTGGCTCCTCAAAAAAGCCATTCACTTTTTTACATGTATCATCTTGTTTTCACTAAATTCAGTTGTGTGACATTACCATTATCTAATTTTAAAAACATTTTTACTTCCCCAAAAGAAGTAACCCCCCTGCTCATCGCAGTCCCAACATCTTCTTTCCCACCATAGACGGCCACTAGCTTACAATCTGCAGGTTTCCTGGTTCTGGATCCAGTATGTGGTATGTGCTCTTAGGACCTGGATTCTTTCACTCTGAACAGCATCTTCAGGTTAATCCAGCTTGCAACGTTACAGGTCCTTCGCTCCTTTTATGGCTAATCAAATTCTGTGGCATAGGTACCTTCCTAATCCATTCATTAGCAGAGGGACATTTCAGTCCCTTGCAGTTTGAGCTGTTATGAATAATACTTCCAGCTTTAGTGTCTTTGGGATATGTACATCAGAATGGACTCATTGGGCCTTGTGGGAGGTTGAAGTTCTGCAGGATTTGGTGGTGCATGGCGTTAATTCCAGCACTCAGGAAGCAGGGGCAGGAGGAGCTCTGTGAATTCAAGGCCGACCTGACATACACAGCAAGTTCCAGGACAGCCACAGCTATAGAGTCAGACTCTATCTCAAAAACTTTTTTTAAAGTTATCAAACTACTTTTCAAAGTGGTTTTACCAAAGCTGGGCACTATCATAGGTGGTCCTACCACTTGTAAAACAAAGGCAGGAAGGTCAGGAGGTTAAAGCCAATCTCAGCAAGTCAGTGAGTTTAAGGCCAGGCTGATCTACAGGAGACCTTGTCTCACAACACAAAAATGAAACTCAAAGCAAAACAGGGACTGGAGAGATTGCTCATTGGACATGAACACTTGCTCCTCTTGCCAAGGACCTGAGTTCACTTCCTAGCACCCAGATCAGGCAGCTCAGAATCACCTCTGTGGGCCTTCTGGATCCATCCGTTTTCTTTCTGGAGGGGTGAGGGAGATTTTTAGGCAAAGTCACAACTCAGCCTAGAGTGATTAGGACCTCACTGTGTGACCCACACTGGCCTTGAACTGATGGCAATCCTCTTGCTTCAGCCTCCCAAGAAGCTGGGATTACAGGCCTTTGAACACCTAGCCTGGCTCAGATTCATCATGTTTGAAAAATCTTAAAAATGATTTTCAAAGTTTTAACCTGTCTTAAGCTCCCCATCTTGATTGTTTCTTGGGAGAAATTAGGGAATATTCACCTTTCCCAGTTTCCAAAGAATCTTGAACAAACTTTATCTGGGCCTTCAGGTGGAATAAGGGTCAGGTTATTTCATTTCTCTTTCATGTGAGTGGGTACTTGATATGGCTTTAAAAAGAGAAACGGGGTGGCATAGTGGTGACAGAGGCTGAGAAGTGTGCAGAGATGGGTTACAGACCGAAGACAGCTTACGGGTACAGCACAATTGGATAGAAAGACTGGGTTTGAGTCTGAAATGCTTTTTAAACAGTGTCCATATGCAGCTCTGGCTGGAACATGCTACATAGACTAGAACAGAATGGCTTGAACTTACAGCAGTCTTCTTGCCTTTGCCTCCTAACTGCTGAGATCAAGATGGGCATGGTAGCACAAGCCTTTGATCCTAGCCCTTGGGAAGCATAAGCAGGCAGGTCTCTGAGTTGAGGCCAATCTGGTCTACAAAGTAAGTTCCAGGACAGCCAGGGATACATAGAGAAACCCTGTCTTTAAAAAACAAAGAAAAGTGCTGGGATCATAGGCATAAGCCATCATGCCTATCTGTCCCCTTTCAAACAAAACAAAGTAACTTTTTAGATGTTATGTGAGTGTCTCACTTGCATGTATCTATGTGTGCCTCATGCATGTGCCTGATGCCCAAAGTCAGAAGCAGGTGTCAGATCCTCTGGAACTGGAGGTCAAGATAGTTACTAATCATACAAGTGAAATGCTCTTAACCACTAGCCATCACTCCAGGAATCACTCACCCTCCACCCTTTTTTTTTTTTTTTTTTTTTTTTTGAAAGCAGGGTCTCATGTAGCCCAGGATAGCCTTAAACTCTCTATGTAGCTTGACCTTGAATATCTGATCTTCCTGTCTCTGCCTCCCAAGTGCTGGGATTGTCGTTCTATACCTGACAGAGGACGGCTAACAGATACAGCACAACTGGATGGAAAGCACACCTGGATACTGGGTGTCTCAGCCAGGGTTCTATTCCTGCACAAACATCACGACTAAGAAGCAAGTTGGGGAGGAAAGGGTTTATTCAGCTTACACTTCCACCTTGCTGCTCATCACCAAAGGAAGTCAGTACCAGAACTCACACAGGGTAGGAAGCAGGAGCTAATGCAGAGGCCACAGAGGGACATTACTGGCTTGCTCAACTTGCTTTCTTACAGAACCCAAGACTATCAGCTCAGGGATGGCACTACACACAAGGGGTTCTCCCCCCTTGATCACTAATTGAGAAAATGCCTTACAACTGGATCTCATGGAGGCATTTCCTCAACTGAGGCTCCTTTCTCTGTGATAACTCCAGCTTGTGTCAAGTTGACACACGAAAGCAGCCAGTACACTGGGGATCAAACCAGGGCTTTACAGACACCAGGCAAGCACTCTACCAAATGAGATACATCTCCAGCCCCAGCTTCCCTCTTTATAGCACTAGTTTAACTTTAGTATTTCAGCATCTCCTGAGCATTTACTATGTGCCAGCCTCCAGAAATTCAAAGCTGAGGTGGATTCAAATCCTTAAGTAGCTTATAGACAATGGGATGGCAGTAACAAGTCAGTGTAATGCAAAATATGTGTGGAGACAAAAAATGCATTGGGGAAATCAACACAGAGCATGGGAGATAGGAACTACATCTAAGGAGAAGGAGACAGGCTTGCATAATGGTTAAAGCCATTGTGAGAGGCTCATTAACATCTTTGGGGTCCCACTTTTGGCATCTGCAGACCTGTTCTTTCCAGAGCTGTTTGAACCTTCCTTTCCAGGCTAGAACAGTAGGGGACTCTAAAAGGAAGTGCTCAAAAACAGACCTACTCAGGAGCGGCAGCACTCAGTTTTAAGCCCAGCACTTTGGGAGCAAAGGGGCAGAGGGGCAGAGGCACATGGATCTCTGAGTTCAAGGCTACCCTGGTTTACCTTGGGAGTCCCAAGCCAGCCAGGATTACACAGTGAGAGCCTGCCTCAATACAGCAACAAAAAGCCAAACAAAACAAAACCTAGAGAAATATAGCAAATCATCAGGCCCTAGGGGTCTTCTTCCCTGGCTTTTTTACATGGGGATCATGTTTTCGTACTGGGAAAAGTTTTTCCTTCCTTTTTTCCTTCCTTCCTTCCTTCCTTCCTTCCTTCCTTCCTTCCTTTCTCCCTCCCTCCCTCTGTCCCTCCCTCCCTCCCTCCCTCTGTCCCTCCCTCCCTCCCTCCCTCTGTCCCTCCCTCCCTCCCTCCCTCTGTCTCTCCCTCCCTCCCTCCCTCCCTCCCTCCCTTCCTTCCTTCCTCCCTCCCTCCCTCCCTCCCTCCCTTCCTTCCTCCCTTCCTTTCCTTCCTCCTCCTTCTTCTTTTAGCAGAGTGAACATAGCTTAAGAAAAAGTAAAAGGTTGAGAATGATGTGGTGTGGAGTTTTGATGTGGGTTCATTTGTTTTTAAGCAAAGGAGCTTTTCTCACCTTCTGGTAAACTTACCTCAGATGATCACCAAAGCCACCCTGGACCAGTGTTTCCTGAGTTTGCTGTGTCGTACCCAAGACTAATAAAGAAATGTAGATGAGGAATGAACAGAGCAAACAGATTTACCAAGGATATGTGAAAAAATAATTCAGTGAACGGGATGGGCTCTGACAGAGGAATACCCTTTTCGTTTTAATCTCTAGACTAAGTACATCTACATTATGGAATACTATTTAGCTATTTAAAACAAACACATCATAGAATTGAGCAAGCCGGAACCAGGACACCACAAGAAGACCTCCAGAGACAGCTAACCTGGGCCCATGGGGGCTCACAGAGACTGAACCACCAACAAAAAGATGATGAACTTTTTTTTCATGGGTGAGCTGGGCCTAGCCCCCCTACAGATTTGTAGCAGATGTGAAGCTTGGTCTTCATGTGGGTCCCCTAACAATTGGAGCGTGGGCTGTCTCTGATTCTGTTGCCTGTTATTGGATCCCCTTCCTCTACCCGGACTGCCTGGTTGGGCTTCAGTGGGAAAGGATAGGCCTAGCCCTGCTGGAACTAGATTCCCAGTGTGGAGTGGTGCTCCAGGGGACTCCCCCTGTCTGAAGAGAAGGAGAAAAGATAACTGGGGGAGGGATTTGTCAGGGCAGGACTGGGAGAAGAAGAGGGAGGGGCTTAGACTGAGATGTAAAGTGAATAAAAAACAAATTATAGAAAAAAAATGAAAAATAAACATAGGGGTTAGAGAGATGGCTCAGTGGTTAAAAACATTTACTGCTGTGGTGGTTTGAATAGGTTAGGCCCAGGGAATGGCACTATTAGGGGTGTGGCTTTGAGGCCTTCCTCCTGGCTGCTTGGAAGATAGTCTTCCCCTGACTGCCTTTGGATCAAGATAGAGAATTCTCAGTTCCTTCTTCAGCATCATGCCTGGATGTGTGAGAACAAAATTTGAAAGCAGCATTGTAACAATAACAAAAATTCATGGTCAGCAAAGACCACCAACAATTTGTTAAATATAGTCATAATAAAAATATTAAGCCCCTGCAGGGGCAGGGTGACAAAAAATAAAGGCATACAAGGGCATGCCCAGACAAGTCCAAACTAGCCCAAGTGAGTAATGGGCTATCTGGTGTTTACTTTTCTCTCCCTCCCTTTTCTGGGAGGTCCGAGTTTCTGCAAGTTCTGCCAGTTCTGCAAGTTGCTGATGTTTGAAATATCCAATCATATGTAACCGCGCCAAATTTTCCCGCTCTCCCCAACCCCTACCGATAAATATCCCAAGTTCCCTGGGTCCAGGCGCGCGGAACCTCTATCTCCTGTGTGAGATATGTTCCAGCCCGAGGGCCCTCGTCATTAAACCTCCTCTGCAATTGCATCAAGAAGGTCTCTCGTGTGTCCTTGGGGCGTGCAGGTCCGGACTTGGGTGAGGGTCCCCTTGCGGGGGGTCTTACAGAGGGTCCCCTTGCGGGGGGTCTTACAGATGCTGCCATGGTTCCTGCTATGATGAGAACAGACTAAGTCTCTGAACTTGTAAGCCAGCCCTAGTTAACCCTTGTCCTTTATAAAAAGTGGCCTTAGTCATTGTGTCTCTTTACAGCGATGGAAACCCTAAGACAGCTGCTCTTTCAGAGGACCCAGGCTCCATTTGCAGTATCCGCATGGCACCTCACAGCCATCTGTGACTCCAGTTCCAGGGAATACGACATTCACCTCTCACCTCTCACCTCTCACCTCTCAAGGCACCAGACAAACGCATGGCAGACATGTATACCTGCAGGCAAAACACTTACACACATAAAATAAATCTTTAAAAATAATAAATAAATATGGTGTTAAAGAGACAGTTTGGTGGTTAAGAGCACTTGTTCTTGCAGAGGACCTGGGTTTAATTCCCAGCACCAACATAGTGGCTCCTAACTCTGTAACTCCAGTTCCAGGAAGCCAATGCCCTCTCCTGACCTCTACCAGGTCAGCACGTGGTGTATATACAGAGATGGGAGCAAAATATCTATACATATAAAATGAGATAATCTAAAAATAAGATTTCAATTTTTTGACAGAGAGAGAGAGAAAGAAAGAGAGAGAGAGAAAGAGAGAGAGAGCTGGCCTCAAACTCACAGAGATCCTCCTGCCTCTGCCTCTAGAGTGCTAGAGTTAAAGGTGTGTGCCATTACACGCAGCTGTAATCATTTTCAAATAAATAAATACCAAGGAGTAAACTTAGTCAAGGAGACGAAAAGCCTCTACCATAAAATTTTTTATGACATTTCAGAGGCTAAAGAAGATACTGGAAAATGGGAGGACCCTGCCCCATGCTCAGATTGGTAGAATTAATATTGTAAAAATGCTTATTCTAACAAAAGCAATCAATACAATCCACCTTAAAATTTAATGACATTATTTAAAAAACTATAAGTGGCAATCTCAAGGACAAAGAGTAATTCTGAGGTTATTAGAAGACTTGGTCTCAAATACTTGGTCAATCACAGTAACAAAATGTCAAAGACATGTAGATATTCAGACCAATAGAACACAAGGTTCAAAAAGAAACCCAACTATAGTTGTCTAATTTGTCCCCAAATTGGGAAACTAGAGAGATGACTCAGCAATTAAGAACACTGGCCTGCCGGGCTGTGGTGTCGCACGCCTTTAATCCCAGCACTTGGGAGGCATAGGCAGGCGGATTTCTGAGTTCGAGGCCAGCCTGGTCTACAGAGTGAGTTCCAGGACAGCCAGAGCTACACAGAGAAACCCTGTCTCAAAAAACCAAAAAAAAGAAAAAGAAAAAAGAACACTGGCTCCTCTAGAGGACCTCGGTTTGAGCCCCGACACCCACATGGCAACTGGATCTGCAGCTCCAGTTCTAGGGGAACTGGTGCCCTCTCTGACCTCCATGGTGCACAGATATGATACACTACATACAGGCAAACAACTCACACACATAAAATAAAAGTCTATAAAATCTCAATGAAAAGAACTTGAAATACTTCGGGGGAAAGGTTGTTAAGCAAATGATCTCAGGAAACTGGATTTCCACATACAGGAGAACAGTCTCGCTCCACATGGACACACAAATTTAAGATGGATCAAAAACTTTGAAACTGCTAGAGGAAAATATAGGAAAAATATTTCAAGATATAGGCCTAGGCAAGGATTCTCTGAAAAGGACTCCAATACCTCACAAAATAGTACCAATAACTGACAAATAGCTCATATAAAGTTAAAAGCTTCTGCACATCAGAGGCAGAAGGCAGAGGGAGATAAGAACAGATGAGATGTGTAAGTCATAATATTAACCACTAATAAAATAGGTCAGCACACCGTTAGTCCCAGAACTCAGGACGCAGAAGCAGGCAGATCTCTGTAGGCTAACCTGGTCTACATAGCAAATTCAGACCAGTCAGTAATACACATGTAGTGAGCCCCTGTCTCAAAAAAAAAAAAAAAATACATTTTTAAAGGACAAGTTGCACTGGGTCAGCAATAGGCTTTACCAGATAGTAGGTTTCTACTCTTGGCTTGCTTATTTGATGCCAGCTGTCCTGCATGGGACTTCATTATACAATTCCTAAAAGCAAACATTCTTTTTTTTTTTTTTTGGTTTTTCGAGACAGGGTTTCTCTGTGTAGCGCTGGCTGTCTTGGAACTCACTCTGTAGACCAGGCTGGCCTCGAACTCAGAAATCCACCTGCCTCTGCCTCCCAAGTGCTGGGATTAAAGGCACGCGCCACCACTGCCTGGCACATTCTTTCTTTTTAATTTTTATTTTTTTTTTTCTTATTCACTTTACATCCTGCTCACTGCCCTCCTCCAGGTCACCCCTTCCCACAATCCTTCCCCCATCCCCAGCAAGCACTCACTCTTAAGAAGAACAAACTATAAGAAGGTGTTGTCATGAGCCTTCATTTTTATTACAACTGCTCCTGTTATATAAAACATATGAAATAAAAGTGTATGTATGTATGTATATAACTATTATATAATAAATATGGGGCTGGTGAGATAGCTCAGCACTTAAGATTACTTCCTGCTCTAACAGAGGACCCAAGTTTGGTTCCCAGCACCCACATCAGGCAGCTCACAACGGTCTACAACTCTAGCTCCTCTTCCGGCTACTAAGGGCACCTGCACACACATAGCAGACTTTCCCATAGATACACCCACATGTACATTGAGTAAAAATAAAAGGATTTTTTTATATTTATTTTTATGTGTGTGCACATGTACAGGTGCTTGTGAAGGCTAGAAGAGGGAGTTAGGGTCCACGGAGCTGAAGTCATAGGCCATTGTGGGCTGCCTGACGCAGGGGTAGGGTACTACCAAGCTTGATGACTTAAGTTTAATTCCCAGGGCTCATATGGTAGAGGAGAAATGGCTCCCATAAATTGTCTTTTTGACCCCTTCATGTGTGCCAGCGCGTGCAGGCGCGAGAGCGAGCGCACGCGCGCGCGCGCGCGCGCACACACACACACACACACACACACACGATATCAACACAATTACCAAATCAAATGCTTAAGGTCTTTTTCCCTCCACATGTAAACAAGTATTTTTCGAGTAATCTCAATACATCTTATTTACAGGGGAAAAGACGTAACTCTAGTAGCTTCTGGTTTTACTTGGTTATAATTCTGTCCGAGGTAATCTTTTTGTAACCTTTCCCTCTTCTTGCAGGATTACAAGTGTAAACCAACATTGCTGCTTCTCATTCTGCCTTTTGCTTAGTACTTCAATTATTGAGGTAATATTTATAGTGTTTGTTCTCACTTTAGTGATAAGAGGGGAAGCCCAGGGAGGTGGTGCTTGCCTGTAATCCCAACACCTGCAGGATGGAGGCATGATCAGTTCAAGGTCATCTGCAGCTACTTCATGAATCAAGAGACCCGCAAAGGTTCCAAACGAGATCCTGTCTCAATTCAAACACACAAAGAAGAGAAAGATCTAAATGACTCATTCAGAGTTGGGGCTTTCCGAAAAGGGCCCGAAATGTTACCATCCTGAAAGGTTCCACCTTTCAGTGGAAAGCGCAGGTGAATGAAGCAAAGAGCTCTCTACCCTACCACCACACCCGGTTTCCTCTCGTCGCAACCCCGGAGCAGCGCCCGGAGCCCGCGAACCGCTGGAGCGATGGGCCCGGATGGTCGCTACGACCATTCCTGCCAACACTAGCGCTCCCGCCGCCACTGCGTCCTTCTGCTAGCGGTTCTGGGGCTCGGGGGTCAGGCGGAGGACACCGGCAAGCGGCGGGGGGCGGGGCCGGAGCACGTGACCGCCCCGCCCGCCCTGCGGCCCCCCAGCCCGCCGCCCGCCCGGCTGCAGCTCCCGGCGTGCCCTGCACTCTCTGCTGCCCGCCGCCGACCCCTCCTTCTTCTCGTCCTAGTGCCACCGAGCCGGAGCCCGAGCCGCCGCCGCCACCGCCACCGCCACCGCCACCGCCGCCGCCGCAGCAACCTCAGCCGCGGGCACTATGGTAAGGTGGGCGCGCCGGCGGGGGATGCTGGGCGCGGCGCGGACCTCCGCGTGGCCGCCATCTTACCCTGCCTGTGCGGTGGGCGCTTCTGCGCTGCGGGCCGGGGGCTCGAGGCCCTGCGGCAGGCGGGCGCTGGCCTGCGGCCGCTCGGAACCCTGAGGCGGGAGGGCCGGGCGCAGGCCTGGCGCGAGAGGGTCGCTCCTTGGGCCACGGCCCCGCGTGCCGCTCACCCTGCGCGGCTTTACGTTTTTAACTCGCGCGCTGTAAGGTTGGTACGTGTCCAGAAGCGTCTGGGTGAGGGTCTAGGAGGCCGGCCATACCACCGTTCTGAGGAGACTGAGCAGGTAGAAACCTATTTTAAAAAACGCTTTCTCGCCGTAGGAAGCCTTTTCACTGGACCCGTTAATTTCAAAGCGGCTGCCAATGGGCGGTGGGGCGCGTTTTGCTGTAGCCGCAGCCGGTTGGAGTTTACACTAGATTCTCTTTCCTTATGTGGAAGCAGCAGTGGCTAAGACGGCTTTAAAGAAAAAAAAAAATAGTAGAAGCGTTAACCGAAATCCTGGAGTGTTTTTTTTTTTTAAAGGCCTGCAGAGTTGACACAATACAGAAGGTATTTTTGCTGCTGCTCCTGAAGCTCTGACATCACCCAGTGAAATAGGAAACATTTCAGGCATGGCTCAACCCGATTTGTCCCTTCCCACCTCCCGTTAGCGTTTCTCTCCGTACTCCTTTAAGAAGGATGAATGGGCAGTATGAGTTAGAGGTTTTAGCCTTATCTTCTTCTGATATTTAAATGTGACAGATCTAATAGGACCGCTTACGTGGTTTGGTGCAGTTTTTAATAGTCTGGCCGGAGACTGGAGTCTCCTTGTTAGTCAACGATTTTGGTTAAAACCAAAATCCTTGTTCTAAATTCCCATCCTTTGTTTGTTTTCAGGCCTCTGGAGTTACAGTGAATGATGAAGTCATCAAAGTTTTTAATGATATGAAAGTAAGAAAATCTTCTACACAGGAGGAGATCAAAAAAAGAAAGAAAGCAGTTCTCTTCTGTTTAAGTGATGACAAAAGACAAATAATTGTAGAGGAAGCAAAGCAGATCTTGGTGGGTGACATTGGTGATACTGTAGAGGACCCCTACACATCTTTTGTGAAGTTGCTACCTCTGAATGATTGCCGATATGCTTTGTACGATGCCACATACGAAACAAAAGAGTCTAAGAAAGAAGACCTAGTATTTATATTCTGGTGTGTAAAAACAAAAGAAAAAAAGTACATTTAACAATGCAAGGATTATTATTATCATAGTCAGTTTTTGCCTTTGTTTTTCTTTTGAAATTCAACATTTTCTCCCCCATAGGGCTCCTGAAAGTGCACCGTTAAAAAGCAAGATGATTTATGCTAGCTCTAAAGATGCCATTAAAAAGAAATTTACAGGTACAAACATTGACTGTTTTGTACAGAAAAAAAATGACTCTTTCTTAATTATAAGGTTAATGGGGTGTGTTTTTTTTCTTTTTAGGTATTAAACATGAGTGGCAAGTGAATGGCTTGGACGATATTAAGGACCGCTCGACCCTGGGAGAGAAACTGGGAGGCAGTGTTGTAGTTTCCCTTGAAGGAAAGCCACTATAAAATAATAGCCAAGTGCCATTTGATCTTAAGGGGCTTACATTTATTTCTCCAGCTCAGTCCACTGGAATTGTATTAGGTTTTGTTTTTTGTTTATTCCCGTCCCACTGGTCCCGTTCAACACAATGAATGAATGAATATAAGAAGCCTGTCAGTGATTGCCATTAGACTGTTTCATACGGTTACTTTTCTGTAGATCCCAAGGAATGCCTTCCCATCTTATTTTAGCCAAAACAACTGGTTACATGCCTTCCTTGCAGTGAACACTACAATGGATGTGATTGTCAATGTGAATAGCTTAGAGTACTACAAAGGGTAAGCTAATTGAATGCCTTGAAAGAATTATCCACTGGTCATATGGGAAACTTGTTCAGTATTATTTATAGTTGCACTTGATTACAGGTCTCTGAGGCACTGGAGCATTCGTACACCTCACCTGCCTTGGCAAGCCTATTTTTGTGACATGGCAGCACAGATTTAACACTATTCGTTAAAAGCACTTTTACCTTGTAATGCGTTTAATCCCTTATAAAGAATGCCAATTAAGTTTGATTACCTGTCATCAATTTATCCTAGTCTCTCAGTGTTCATTCTTCTTACCTGCATATTTTCTTCAAAGAAATAGCTGTGTTTATGTCTTTGGTTTCCCAATGAGTGTACACTACTGTATAATTAATTATAGGAGTTTTTATGTTTACCATATGAGTCTTGAAACACTACAGACATTTTGAATATCAGACCTGATGGCAATTTCTGTATAAAAGAGCCTTAAATGGAACATTGTTTTTGAGATCAAACTCCCTACCCTCACAAAAGTGGCCACGTTGCAATAAAAATTGTGGCAGATTACAGAATGTTGCCTTGTTTTCCTTGGAAACTTTGCAAATTGTTATGTGAAATTTTAGGGTAAATGGTGATTATGCTCTGTACTGGTTTTTGGAAATGTTTTCCTTTAATCTTTGGTTTAAAAACATCTTAAAAATCACTTATATACAATCATTAAAAGAGTGGTACTTTTATAAATGTTTACTTGTTATAATATGGAGATCAGAAAAAAATTTTTTTTGCACTTTGGCATACTCCAGTGTCTTATTTGTTCTCTAGATAAATTAGGATATTAATTGAGAGTTACATTACTAAACAATTGAGTAGTATAAGTAGGGTGTTTTTATTACTTGGTCATAATGAAAATAATTTGTAAAATGTCATTCAAAGGTTTAATGATTATCGTGATGTTTAGGAATGTTTGTTTCAGCCACAATTCCTTAATATCTTTTCCAAAATGAATCGGAAAAAAAAAAAATAGTATAGCAGTCTTAAACATTAGTAATGGAATTTGGCTGTGGTCCAGAGCTTTCTCCTTATAGAGAATTTGATCTGCTCAGTGTGCACTCCTTGCTATTAGCCAGAGCTATTTATGGCAAACACATGCTTTTGTATCTTGTCATAGTCATCCACAGATGGCAAAACTGGACTTGATTCTACCGGTATGCAAGACAGGCGTGTCAGTGAGCAGTCATCTGCGGCTCTGGACTCTAATGCCTTAGCTCTGAAGAATGCTTTTATCAGAATATAGGAAATGAAAATATCCTTTTATAAAAATATGTGGAAGTGATTTGGGTATAATTAATTTTTTTCTACCTTTTGGAAAGTTTTTTTTTTTTCAGATGAGAACATTAACATGGTTAAATGTCTAGGCTGCCATTTCAAACTACGCCAATGACTTGGGATCTTTTTAGCACTAAGCAATTTTATTTCAGCCTTCCAGCTGTTGCTCTGAGTTGTTCCAGACCTTTCCGCGGCTTTTTGGTAAGGCTGATAATAAGCAAAGCATGAGAATGGTAATGTGTACTAAACCATATGTTTAATGGATCTTTGCACCAAAGGACTTTTTCACCAAGTTATTTTGTTATTCTTCCAATTATTAAGAGATTTCTAAAAAGTAATGGGGTGACCTTTTGTTTTTATAGCTGATTTCTCAATTTCTTTATATGCTTTTTTAGAATAATTTCAGAGATTAAATGCTGCTTTTTTTAAAATTATACTTTGAATTTTAGATTGGCCAAATACATTAATGTAGTTAAATTCATCTTTAAAGTACACATATGTGCCTAGAGCCAAAAAAATAATTATTTAATTTATGATCTTATGTTGAAACTAATTTGACATCTTATTTTACAGTCATTTACAGTGAAACAATGTTCCAGTTAGCTTTAAAAGCTATACGGTGCTAATTAGTAAAATATTGAGGGCAATATTTTACTGCTAGCTTGCAAAATTTTAAGTGTTTTAAAAATAAAATACATGAAAATATTTAAAGCTGTTGAGATGTGTTTACTTCCATTTAAAACACTGAAAGTTGGAGAACTAAGATTGTGGATTCAAGAGGCAACAGTATTTACAGCCCTTTTTAGGATTTAGTTAATATGCTGTCTTTTAGAAATCCTGTTTGAGGCCAGAGAGATGGCTTAATAGGTGACGACTCGTGGCCACATGAACACAGCTCCCACCTAACAGAGGGTTTGTCCTCTGATCTCCACGCTTACACAGTGGCACACACATGTGCACACACACATCATGCACACAGAAACATAATAGTAGATATGATTTTAGAAATCCCAGTTTCAGAATTAGGCTTGATAACTCATATCTGAAATCCCAGCACTCAAGGAGTTTCAGAAACAGGATGAACTTCAAGGTCTTTTCCAGGTACATAGTGAATTCCAAGCCAGCCTAGATTACATGACACAAAAAAAGAGTATCACTGAGTATTACAGCAGTGTTAGCATTTTCAGACAAATGGTACAGTTGGCATTTGTCCTAAATTGACTTCCACCTGTAATTTTCCATATATAATGTGGCCAGCATTATACTTTTAAAAAGATTCATTTGTTTTTGTTTTATGTGTATGGGTGTTTTGCCTGATGTATGTATGTGTGCAATGTGAATGCCTGGGACCTGCAGAGGTCCCAGCACTCAGGAGATTGATACAGAAGGATCAGTGCAAGTTCAAGGCCAGCACGCCTTATATATAACATGTTCTTATCCCCTGGAATTGAAGTTACAGAGAGTTGTTAGCTGCCAGGTGGTTTAAGGTCCCAGGTCTTCTGAAAGAACAATTGTTCTAAACTTCTGGGCCATCTCTCTGGCCCTTATGGGATCTTTTGAAAGTGGTTTCTCATTAAAGAATAGTCTCAGCTGTGGTAAATAAATGTCAAGGTTGTTTTCCTCTTATAAAAAAATATCTTAAGCCAGATGTGGCATGTACCTGTAATCTCAGCACTCAATGGCTGAAGCAGGAGGAGGATTATAGTAAGTTTGAGGCTAGCCTAGACTACAGAAAACAAACAAACAGTAACAAAACAGACAACCAATAAACAAAACCCACCTTACAACTGGCTAAATGGCTCATTGGGTTAAAGGCACATGTCATTAATCTTGACTTCCTGAGTTTGATCTGAATACACATGGTAGGAGAATCAACTCCCAAAAGGTGTCCTAACTTCCACATACATATACAATAGATAAATACATGAGAGGAGGGGGCTTCTATTGTTAGGTCCTATCTTTGCAAATTTGACTATACAAAATGCCATGAACATTTACTTTTCTCTCAATATAAAAGCCACTGAATGGTGCAGTTTTAAAGTCCCAGCACTCAGAAAATTAAGACAGGAGAATCAGTGCAAGTTTGAGACTAGCCTGGGTTATATATAGCAAGGTCCAGGCCAAAGTTACAAAGCAAGACCCTGTACAAACTGGGAGGACCTCTGAATGTGACTTACCTTTATTTTGCTTTATTTGAGATACTGCCTTCCTTATCGCTATGGCCAGCCTGGAACTCACTGTGTAGACCAGGCTGGCCTCGAACTCAGAGATCTGCTTGTCTCTTGAGTGTTGGGATTAAAGATGTACAACATGACACCTGGTGAGTTTCAGAAGTTTTGAGCTATAATTTAGGGAAAGATAGTGTCTACCATATCTGGCATCTGAGTATCAAATGTAGAAATAAGTGCTTTGCAGTGCTGGGATCAGACCTGGGTGTTGTGCTTCCAGGTGGTCCTGGAAATGCTTTCTAAAAACAGAAGAATGCTATGTAAATGTAAAAAGTTTTAAACTACTTACTTTTAAAAATGTATTTGTTTTGATTTTGGTATGAGTGTCTGCATATATATGTGTGTGCCTGGTATCCAGGGAAACCAAAAGAGGGCACATGGGTAATAGGGGACTGTGAGCCACAGTGTAGTGCTAGGAACCAAATCCAGGTCCCCTGCAAGAGCACCAAGTGCTCTTAACAGACCAACCCTCTCACCACTTGCCTTTAATAGTTAAGTAGATTTTTTTTTTTAAGGCATAAAAAAGCCTGGTGTGGTGACATACACCTGTAATCCCAGCACTTAGGAAGCTAAGGCGGGGAGTAGGCTGGTTTATTGAAGATAACTGGTTCTATTTTTGTAACAGTTCCACTTGATCTCATAGTTTAAGTACTAATTAGCTGATAGAGAACATTTTCTTTTAGAAGTACATCATACAGAGTGCAAGGGGTGACTCAACGAAGCGCTTGCTGTGCACCCGTGTAGCAGCCAGGCATACCTGTATGTACCATAATCCTAGGGCTAGGTAAGTGAAGACAGGCTAACCTAGTGGGATCTGGAACTCCAGTTTCAGTCAGAAACCTTGTCTCAAAAACTAAGGGAGAGAAGCAGTTGAACTGGATATTGACCTCTGGCCTCCACAGTCATGTACACAAACACAAATATAGAATATAGTTAGTGTCCATAACTTTCTAACATGTTGGGTGTCTTGATGTGTGAGTAGTGAGAGCTGGCCTTTTGCTTCCACTTAATTTTGAAGTAAAATAAAGTCATAATAAGTCATATTACCCATAGTGTTGAAATCTATAACTCCATGATTATTATTTTTTAAGACAAAGATTGCACGTTGCTCAGGTTAGTCTCAAACTCACTATATTTAGAAAGGTGTCCTTGAGTGCCTAGTGCTCTGGCCCCCACCTCATAAGTGCTAGGATCACAGGCGCGCCACACCAAACCTGGCTATTTGTTTAGGATCTCTATAGTGCAAGACATACTGCCTTGCCTCTGCTTCCCAAACACTGGGATTATCAGCATGCTCTACTACACCAGGCTACCCCTACAAGTTCCGAGAAAAGTGAAGTACTTGAGCATCTGCTGCCTGGGTTATCACATATAGATCTTTAAGTTTTTTGTTGAGACAGAATCTCACTATGTATCCTTGGCAAGCCTGGAAACTACATCATAAATTTGAGGCCAGTCTGGGCTACGTGAGATTCTATCTCAAAAAAGAAAAGATTATTGAAAAGTAGCTAAGATATAATTCTGAGTGTTGATGGTGCATATTTGTACTCCAAGCAGATGATAGGCAGAAGCTAGAGGCTCACTGCAAATTTAAGACCAGGTGTGGCTAGCTATGAGGTAAGATGGTGTCTTAAAAAGCAAAAAATACCTGGGGATCTAGCCCAGTTGATTGAATACTTGCCTAGCAGACTCAAACCTTTGGATTCCATTCCCATAAACCAAAAATGGTGCACACCTATGAGCCCAACAGGAGGTAGGAAAATCAGAAGTCCAAGGCTATCCTCAGCTACATAGTGAATTCCAGGCTAGCCTGGGCTACATAAAAGACCCTGTTTCAAATCAGTCAAAAGGCTGGAAATAATAAGGTACAGAAACTATTCAATAAAACAAAGTATAATCTTTTAAAATTACTTTAAAAAGCAATACAGGCTCAGCAGCTGAAGGTGCTTACTAGCAAGCCTGGCAACCTGAGTGTGATGCCTGGGACCCACAGGAGAGAACTGACTCAGGAAAGTTGTCCTCTGATCTCCATAAATGTAATCAAAGCAGCATTTTAAAAAAATCTACAAAGTTGAACATAGTGTACACCTTTAATCTCAGCACTTGGGAGGCAGAGGCAATGGGATCTCAGCCAGAGCTACAAAGAGAGATTGTCTTAGAAAAACAACAGACTACCAGCCAGGCATAGTGGCTATAGCTATAAAATGTAAAGTGTTGTCTGTTTACTTTACATAATTCCTGAAGTGATCACTAAATAAACGATAAATCCCACACCATGCGAGGACACAGAAAGTAGGCCTAGTTTATAAGCTGTAGTCCAACTGTTGGGATCTGAGTCAGGAGCTCAAAGTCAGCCTTAACACAGGGAAACTACCCCCAAAAATAAAATGCCAGTTCACTTCATTAGGTTTTTCTCATATGTACTCTACACTCAAATCACTAGATAGTTATTTAGTTATTATTAATTATTAAGCTGGACAGCTTTCATTGATTTCCTCGTCTAGTGGCCAGTTTGGTTATATATATCTACAACAATTTACAAGTGCATTAAGCTAGGCAAAACAAAAGTGAGAACAAATTATTTTGTTCAAATTAAGCCATTTTTCCACAGTGGAAAGGCATTTATGTTAATGATACACTATCAGGACATATTTTCTCTTATGTGTTCCCATGGTAGAACCTCTTGGTTTTTATTGCTTGTGATTTTATTGCCAGCGACTTGCCTGCCTCTGCCTGGGACTAAAGGTTCAGCAAGCCCAGCCCTGATTTTTGTTTTTAAAGAAAGTAAACACACTGATTTTCAACTTTGATACTTACATTTCCAGTAACATGTATGCATTGAATATTTGATACTTAAGAATTATCTTTATTAGGAATATAGTAGGGCTGTTTCCGTGTTTTTATTTTATGTTTATCAATTTACCGAACAAACAAAAATGTTGTAGTTTTTCTTTTTTTGTTGTTTAACTGCGGTGTTAGGAATGAAACCTTGAGCTTTTCCCATAGTAAGGGACGCTAGCATGGAGGCGCAGGCACCTGGACCCAACAATCCTTTATTATGGTATACCAAGGTCGCTTTTTTAAATAAATAAACAAACAAACAAATAAATAAATAAAAGTAAGTCTGAGGGGCCGAGCATCTGTATGACATTAATAGCTATTATGGAACAGAGAAGGTCCTCATGGAGCTGTGTGAGCTCAGGGCTTTAGGATTCTCTGAGAACTGCTGTAGCATTTTGCTTTAAATGGACTGTAAATGTAAGTCCTACCATTGAGGACACAGTGAGAAGACACCACCAATAAACCAGAGAGCCCACTGACAGACACTGTCAGCTATTGTCTTGCTCATGGATTATCAGCTTCTAGAACAGTAAGAAATGTTTGTTCTTTATAAGCAGAAAAAATTTGAAAAGACGTAGCTCAATTGGCAATAGTTAATTGAATTCTGAAGCTAGATGAGGTAGCATACATACTCAGATGGCAGAGGCAAGAAGATCAATGGAAGGTCAAGGCTAGCCTGGTCTCCACTACAAGTTCCAAGCCAGACAGGACTGGAACAACAACAAAATAAATAAATAAATAAATAAATAAATAAATAAATAAACAAACACAATATTCTGAGAATTATTGAACCCTGACAAACTAAACTCAGCCAAATTTCGTTTAAGTATGAATAGAGTAAATATTCCAGTTATAAGACAGACTCATAAATAATTAAAAAGTAATGTTCAAGCTGGACATGGTAAGGTATGTCTGTAATCTATTACTTGGGGTGCAGAGCAAGTCAAGGCCAGGCTGGATGACAATTTCAGACCAGCCCAGGCTTTATAGCATGGCCTTGTCTTTAAAAAAGAAGCAAACCTGGAGCTGGAGAGGTTGAGTGCAAACTGCTTGAAGAAGACTTGACTCTGAGGCTCAGCATCCACCTGTCAGTCCAGCCCCGGTCTTCTCCTGACCTTCGTGGGCAGCTGGTCACGTACACAGACACAGACACGCATGCATGTATGCATGCATGCAATTAATCTTTTTAAGACCCAGAATATTTTGTCTATAGAAAAATAATTTCTGAGACAGTGTCTCACTATATAGACTTAGCTGGGCTAGAACTCACTATGAGGACCAGGTTGGCTTCAAATTCAGAGACCCAGCTGCTTCTGCTTTCCCAAGTTCTGGGACTAAAAAATATATACAACCACACCTACTGTCAAGAAAATTTTTAATTAAAAAATTGCTGATTGTTAAATAGGCAGTAGTAATGGTAAAAGAAAGCAAGTGTCACTAAAAATTGAATATATTTGTGTGTGTGTGTGTGTGTGTGTGTGTGTGTGTGTGTGTTTTGTTTATTGTTTGGTTTGGTTTTTTTGAGACAAGAGTTTCTCTGTATAGCTCTGGCTGTCCTGGTACTCACTTTGTAGACCAGCCTGGGTGTATGATGTTTTTATTTCTAAGAATTTTTATACTAAAGTAGAAAAATTAATAAAGTAGTCTTCAAGAGAAAGAATATTACCAAAGACAGAGAGACATCACATAATGGTAAGTTAGTGAGTCAATTCATCAGAAAGAAAAATGAGCAGCAAGGCATGATGGAACACGCCTTTAGTGCTAGCACTCAGGACACAGAGGCAGGCAGATCTCTGTGATTTTGAGGCCAGCCTGGTCTGTGTATTGAATTTCAGGCCAGCTATAGCTATGGTGAGATCCTGTCTCAAGAAAAGAAAATGACCATAAATATATGAGTCTAATAGAGTTTCAAAATACTGGGGGAAAACATAATTAAAGGAAGAGAGAATCTCACAATTATAGTCAGAACTTCATAGACATGAGATTTTTAAAAATTAGAGGCTAGCAAGGTGACTGGGGTAAAGACACTCATGGCCTATGTTTGACCCCCAGAAACTACATGATGGAAGGAGAGAACTGTTTTCTATAAGTTGTCTTCTGGGTTCTCATACATGTAAATGTAATTTTTAAAATTAGTTAATCTGGAAGTCATGGTATTCATGCTTGTTATTCTAGCACTTCAGAAACTGTGGCAGGAAGATTGCTGGCTCAAGGCCTGCGTAGCGAGACCCTGTCTTTAAATAAAAGAGTTCAGTACTAGGGGTTAGGGTTGTAGAGTGTGTGATAAGCATGTACAAGGGCTGGCTTCTGTTTTTAAATATCTTTTTATAAGAATTGTATTTGTTTGTTTGGAAGGAGCATGCATGTACCATAACACACATGAAGAGGTCAGAGGACACCTTGCAGGATCTGGTGCCCTACTTCTACCAAGTAGGCCTCTGGATGGAACCTGGGCCATCAGGCTTCCAGGCAAGGGCATTCATTTCCTACTGTCATCCTGCCAGCCCTAAAGGTGTAGTCCAGGCTACCGTTGAATTTATGATCCTCCTGCCTTTACCTCAGCATCACGACTGGCAATTTTTAATGTACTACTTTATTTTGTTTTATTTATTGTGTGTGAGAGATGTGTTGTGGAAGGTTTGATCAGAGGACAACTATGGGGAGTTGGTTCTACCTTTTCACCTTGTTAAGAAAAGATCTCTTTTGTTGTTTCTGTCTCTCTGCTTACTCTACTTCTTGCTTGTCCAAGCACTGTTTTTGATCCCTGGTGTAACAGGTTAAAAAAAAATCCTAGGTGGTGAACTGAGTATGGTAGAGCATGCTTCCTGGCCTAAATAGCAAGACCCTGTCTGAAAAGATGAGGAGAGGGCAGGGGAGGGGATGATGAGGACCAGAGGAATGATTTAGACAAGTGTCTTGTGTCCTAAATACAGAAAAAGTTTCAGAATTCGATGTCATTCAATGTTGTTGCCACCACAGACATTTCCTACTCTTAGCTAGTCTTATTCAGATTTGCTTACTCGGATTTATTTGTTGCTGTTGACAATTGTATTATGAAGAAATGTGTAGAATAGATTTAAATATTTAAATGCTTGCAATGTACAAAAGGATGAGTGGGACACTGGAAAATGAGCCTTACATTTAAAAAAAATAATCTAAGGACATCCTTATAGGAAAGTTCTGAAGTTTTGGCTGATATGGTATGGTTAATATTTTTTGGATACTTTTCTTTAGGGTTTGGTTTTTTAAGACCATTTCACTGTATAGCCAAGGTTGGCTACACTGGAACTCTGTGTAGCCCAGGCTGGCCTTGAACTTGGGATCCTCCTGTCTCTGCTTCCTAAGGCCTATGATTATAGACCTATGCCACCATACCCTGCTTCTACTGGGTAACTCTTAAAAACTAATTGGGGGAGTCTATAAAGATGACTCAATGACTAAGAACATTTGCTGATCTTGCAGAGGGCCCAGGCTCAGTTCCTAGCATCCATATCACATCTGGCAGCTATGTGTATATCCAGTTCCACAGGATCTGATGCCTTCCTCTGGCTCCATTAGGCATTTCATTTGTGCATACACATATATACAGGTGAACACTCATATACATAAAAATAAATGTTTAAAATGTAATCATGGGCTTTGCAATAAGTACACATGCCTTTCATTCCAGGACTTAGAAGGCAGAGGCAGGTGGGTCTCGGAGTCGGAGGCCAACCTGGTCCACAGAGTGGGTTCCTGGAGAGTCAGGAGTATACAGAGACACGCTGTCTCAAAAAAAAAAAAAAATAATAATAAAACCCAACACCTAAAAGTGGAGTTTTAAAAAATTGTATTTATTTCTGAAGTAACATGTTCAGAGCCAATGAGATGCCTCTACTGCTAAATCTGATAACCTGAGTTCTACCCCATAACCCATGGTGAAGGACAGAAACAACTCCCACAAGGTGTTCTCTGACCTCTAACACATACCATGGTGCTCCTGCTCCCACACACACAAAAGAATTTTTTTTTTTAAAGTTTTTAAAGAGAGAGAACCTGGCAGTAGTAGCATATGCCTTTAGTTCCAGCACTTGAGAGACAGAAGCAGGCAGATCTCTTGAGTTCAAGGCCAGCCTGGTCTATAGAGCTAACTCCAGAACAGCTAGTGCTACACAGAGAAACTCTGTCAAGAGAGAGAGAGAGAGAGAGAGAGAGAGAGAGAGAGAGAGAGAGAGCACTAGCTCAGCATATTGCTCATGCAGAGGATCACAGTTCAATTCTCAGCACCCACAGTCATCTGTAACTCCAGCTGCAGAAGACCAATGCCCTCTAAAGGTTTCCAGGGCACTTACATACACATGTGAATACACAGCACAACACAGATAAATCTTGTTTTACTGAGAACAGAGCTTTACTACATAGTTCTGGCTGTCCTGGAATTCTCTATGTAGACCAGGCTGGCCTCAAATTCTCAGAGATCTGCATGCCTCTGCCTCCTGAGTGCTGGGATTAAAGCCATACACCACCATACCCAGCAAGGCTAAGAATTTTAGGGTGTGTGTATGTATGGTTGGTTGGTGTGGTGGTTTAAGCATGCTTGGCCCAGAGAGTGGCACTATTAGGAGGTGTGGCCTTGTTGGAGGAAGTGTGTCACTGTGGGGTTGGTTTCCTCCTAACTGCCTGAAAACAGTCTGCTTCTGGCTTTTTTTGGATGAAGATGTAGAACTCTCAGCTCCTCCAGTGCCATGCCTGCCTGGATGCTACCATGCTTCCCACCTTGATGATAATGAACTGAACCTCTGAACCTATACGCCAGCTCCAATGAAATGTTGTCCTTTATAAGAGTTGCCTTGGTCATGGTGTCTCTTCACAGGAATGGAAACCTTAACCAAGACTGTTGGTTTTAGTTTCATGAGATAAGGCTCTCACAGAACTCGATATGTAGCCAAGGATAGTCTTGAACTCCTCAACCTCCACTTTCCTAGTACTGTCATTACAAGCTTGTCATCATGCACAATTTATTTGTACTTTTTACCACGAGTATTTGAAGCCACAATCTTTTTCTCTATTGTTATGCTTCCTACTTTTGGCCATTGATAATATGCACCATTTGCCTGATTTGTTTTAACAAAATAATTTCAAATATATTGAAACTACCTTCCTGCTATTTATGTGATAAAGTTTAATAGGTACTAATTTCTGCTGGAATTAAGCTACCTCTCTATTCTGTTTGTCTTTGCTGAAAGAGTGAAGATGAAACAGGATGTCTGTGTTTTGCATTCAGTAGATGTACTCTACAAATGATAGAAAAGTAATTTTTATTAATTTGTCTCATATCCTGCAGGCCTAATAGTATCTCCTTAGCTTTCATTTAGCATAAGAGAGTGTTTGGTTTTTGTGTGCTGTTCCAAGAGAGTCTGGTAATCCCCAGGATTATAGCAATGTAAGATTTATGTTTACTGTGGAGAAACTTGATCACCCTGCAGCTGTGAATCACTCTGGAAGCATCCCATCTCTGCTTCCCAATTACTCAGATCAGTACATCAAAGTCAGTTTCATTCAACAAACATGCATGTCTTTTTTATTCTCAAACACTCTAAATTGTTTATATGCATCCCTTTTCTTGATATGCTATGCTAGTGCAATGATAGACTACAAGAATTAGCAGGAGGAGTGGGTAACTTTGGGGTTAGGGTGAGTTTGAGAAGGTCTCACAGGAGGAGTACTTCAGCTGGACCCTAAAGGATGATATGTTTTAGAGAAGGGAAAGCTGTCCACAGCCCCTGCCAAACAGCACAGCCAGTGGAGTTAGTGTGAAGCCCTTTGATACGTTGGGAGAGGTGGTATGAGCCAGGTCCTTGAGGCTACCATGTCACAAGGTCAAATGTGAGACCTGCAGTAGCTGAAGAACAACTCTTCCTGTCACTGTCAAGGCAGAGCAGCTGCTCTTTCTGAAATGCACCTCTGACTGATGCTGTAATGAGAGTGTGTAGAAGGAAGAAAAAAGAAAATAGAGGGGACAGAGGACATTGAGGAAACAGGACCATTGCACATATAAACCCTCACAGGGACTGTGTGGCAGCAGGACCATTGCACATATAAACCCTCACAGGGACTGTGGCAGCAGGACCATTGCACATATAAACCCTCACAGGGACTGTGGCAGCAGGACCATTGCACATATAAACCCTCACAGGGACTGTGGCAGCAGGACCATTGCACATACAAACCCTCACAGGGACTGTGGCAGCATGCACAGGGAGGGTCCCAGTGCTGAGAGCGGAGGTGGACAAAGGCCACATCCCAATCCAGGAAATATTGCCAATTAGTGTTATCCAATGGAGTCTCACTGAGAATACAAACTTCTCTCTCTCTCTCTCTCTCTCTCTCTCTCTCTCTCTCTCTCTCTCTCTCTCTCTCTGTGTGTGTGTGTGTGTGTGTGTGTGTGTGTGTGTGTGTGTGTGTGTGAGCAAAGCTTCTGGAAAAATCACTTGTTTTTCCGCGTCTTGTATCATTGACCTTGGCCTCCCTCCTGGACTTGCTTTTCAAAGCTGGGTCTCTGAACACATCCTTGTTGACAACAGTTTTGTCCAGGGGACATCCGCAGAGTGCCCTGTGGGCATGAGGTGGTTGTGGCTATAAACTTTCCCATGGGACTTGATCTTGGATCACTTGGTGGTTTTCTTCTTGCCCATGGCAGCTGTCACTTTTCAGGAATAGAGGTCAATCCCAGCCACCAGGGCATGGCTGTAAGTGTGGTCCGAGGTACCATCATCAATGTTCTTCAATTATGACAGCTTTGCGTCCGGGGTAGTGTCCAGCCAGGACCAGCACCACTTTCCTGGGAATCATAAACTTGCCCATTTTGACAGCAAGCAGCCGGCAAGGGCAGGACCCATGCCCAACAGTCGCTGCCAAACACAAAACAAACTCAATGGTATTTTTGAAAGGTTTTGGTTGTGGTTTTTGGTCTTGTTTGGTTGGTTGGTTTTCGGTCTCATAATGGTTTGAGCATTTTCTTTTCTTCTTTTCTTACCCTAAATGTCTTTTGCTTATATATCATGGTTTCCAATTTTGTGTTTTTATGGAATGTCTGTGTTTACCAACAAGTGTCTCTGTGCCTATGTGTGTTACTTTTTTTTTTCTTTTTTCTTTTTCTTTCTTTCTTTTTTGGCTTTTTTTCTGCTTGTTTGTTTTGTCCTATTCAGGTTTGCTTATTTTTCTCTTATTTTATTATAACTTTTTTCTTTTTTAGATGCCCGTTGTTTTCTAATGAAAGAAGGCAAGAAAGAATGTGGATTTGGGTCAGTGGGGCAGGATCTGGGAGGATTTGGGGAAGAGAAAACCATAATCAGAATATATTTTCTGATTTTGGGGTGGGGGGCTTTCAAGATAGGGTTTTTCTACAATAACCCTGGCTGTCCTGGACTCACTTGGTAGACCAGGCTGGCCTTGGGTAGGGGGGGAATCTATTTTCAATTTAAGAAAAAGAAGGAACCCCTGGAGGCCTGGTGGGGGCAATGAAAAGTGCATCTAGGGCAGGTGCCTTGAGAGGTAATGGGTAGGAGACATGACAGCTCTTTTTAAATTTAATTAAATGGAAGGATAGGAGAAGTTAAATCTCTTATTGATTGCTGTATTCTGTACCACTTAGGGACTGACCTAACTGGGGTGTTGAGGAAATGAAGAATTACAACACCAACGAAAAGGCTGAGATTGTGTTGGCCGTACCCTGTGATGGAGCCACACTCACCACCACAGCCTGGAAATTCAGCACATTTATTCTATACATCTGAATTGAGGTATGATGGTTTATTGCATACAGCTGAATAAAGAGGCACGTTTAGCCAGTTTCAGTGGGCAGTTTACATAAGGGAGGAGTCTCAGGATGAAGTCATCCAGGGGAAGGCTGTGGTTGGTGTGGTTGGTGTAGTTGAGACTTTCTGTACATTCAATATTCTTTCTTTGCCCAGGGCTTTGCCAGTACCCTGAGCCTGAGCTGGTAAAGGATTTGCTGTTCCCATAGGTCTGAGACAAGACGTAGGGGTCCTTGATGCGGCTGTGCACATGTCAACAGAGCAGATTCACTCAGGACTTCCTTCATTTCCTACAACTCTGTGTGTGTGTGTGTGTGTGTGTGTGTGTGTGTGTGTGTGTGTGTGCATGTATGCTGAGTGCAGTTGTAGTGACCTGTAGGGGTGCATGTGGAAGCCAGAGATCAAGTCCTCTTCTGTGACTTTCTGCCTTATATATTATTGTTGTTGTTCCTGTTTTGAGACAGGATCTTATTATTGTAGTCCTGGCTGGCCTGGAACTTCTTACGTAGACCAGGCTAGACTTGAACTCACAGAGATATTCCTTCCTCTACCTTAAGAGTGCTAGGATTAAATATGTGTGCCACCACATCCAGCTCTCTACCTTCCTTATTTATTTATTTATTTATTTAGAAATTTATGATTATGGGTATTTTGCCCCTACTCACTGAGCCATTTCTCTAGCTTCTTCTCCACTTTATTTTTTGAGGCAGGGTCTCTCACTGAACCATTTTACCTAGGCTGGCTAGCCAGCAGGCCCCTAGAATTGCCTGTCTTCACCACCATCACCAGGAGCTCCAAAGCTGGAGATATGTGTGTACCTCTATGCCAAAAATGTGTGTGTGTGTGTGTGTGTGTGTGTGTGTGTGTGTGTGTGTGTGTGTTGAGACAGGTTTTGTCTGTGTAACAGCTCTGGCTGTCCTGGAACTTGCTTTGTAGAACAGGCTGCCTTTAAACTCTCAGATCTGCCTGCCTCTGCCTCCCGATGGCTGGGATTAAAATATGCACCACCACTGCACGGCCCTATGCCAAGGGTACATGGGTGATGGGATCAGAACTCAGTTCTTCATGCTCTCACAGCCAGCTCTAGCCACAGAGCCATCTTCTCAGCTCCAAAGTTTGCACCTTTAGTTTATTTTTTATTACATTTTATTTATTTATTGGGGCTGGGTGGTGAACTCATGCCCTAGCATGCATTTAAAGAGCAATGTGTGGAAGTCAGTTATATTCTTCCACTATTGGATACCGAGGTTGAACTAAGGTGGGCAGGTTTGACAGCAAGTGCCTTTAACTGCTAAATGGTTTCTGTTGGCCACCAATGTTAATGTTATTTTTTCTTCTTCCTCCTCCTCCTTCCCCTGCCCTGCCCCTTAACAATGTCTTGCTATGTAGCCCACATTGACTTGAACTCAAGATCCTCCTGCTCAACTTCCCTCCCTCAGTTCTAGAGTTACAAGCCTGCATTACCATGCCTGACCAGATCTATACCTTTCAAAGTAATGGTGAATTTGGGGACTGCAGAGAGGGCTAAATCACTAAGAGCATGTAATGCTGTCCATCCCCGGCACCCGCATCAGGCAGCTCACTGCTTCTTCTTCATGCACCTACACTCACACACACAATTTATAAAAATAATAAAAGTAAAAGTTAAAAAATATTTAATTATTTTATCAGTGTGGATGTTTAGTCTGCATGTACAGAAAAGAGTATTGGAATTGGGATTACATGTAGTTGTTAGCTGCTGTGTGGTTGCTTGGAATTGAACCTGGGTACTCCAGAAGAGGAACCAGTGATCTTAACTGCTAGGCCATCTCTCTAACCCAAGAGTAAATATTTTTATGTTTTATTTTTACTTTATGTGTATGTTTTGTCTGCATGTGTGTCTGTGTGTCATACTCATGCAAAGCCTGTGGGGCTCAGAACAGGGAGTCAAATCTCTGGGATTAGAGTTACAGATCACTGTGAGCTACCATGTGGGTGCTGGGAGTTAAACCTGCGTCCTCTGGAAGAGCAGCTGTGCTCTTAAACTGCTGAGCCACCTCTCCAGCCCCAAAAGTGTGTGTGTGTGTGTGTGTGTGTGTGTGTGTGTGTGTGTGTGTGTGTGTGTGTGTGTGTGAATCACCCAGGTGGTGGTTGTGAATGCCTCAGGAGGCAGAAGTAGGCAGATCTCTGAGTTTGAGGCCAGCCTAGTCTACAAAGTGAGTTCCAGGACAGCCAAAGCTACTGAGAGAAACCCTGTCTCAGGGAAACAAAAACTAACATCAAACTAACAAAATACACACGCACACGCACACGATTAGGTATGTGGATTCCCTTTAATTCTATCAGGGGAGGGGAGACAGAGGCAGGAGCATCTCTGTGAGTTCAAGGCAAGACGATCTACATAGCCATTTCCAAGTCAAGCAAGGCTACATAATGAGACTCTCTCCCTACAAGATGGGGAAAAAAGACTATTGATCTGTGTGGTGCTTTGAGTAGGTAAGGCCCCCATAGTCTCATATGTTTGAATACTTGGCCCACAAGGAGTAGCACAACAAGGAGATGTGTCCTTGCTGGAATGGGTGTGGCTTTGTTGGAAGAAATGTGTTACTGTGGAGGCAGGTCTCATATGCTCAAGCTATGCCCTATTGAAAATTCCTACGTGACACATGGTTGCTTCTGTTGCCTTTAGATCAAGATGTAGAATGTTCAGCTACTCCAGCAGCCTGTCTGCATGAGTGCCACCATGATGATAATGGATTCAACCTCTGGAACTATAAGCTATTCCCAGTTAAATGTTTTCCTTTATAAGAGTTGCCTCGTGGGGACTGGAGAGATGGCTCAGTGGTTAAGAGCACTGACTGCTCTTCCAGAGGTCCTGAGTTCAATTCCTAGCAACCACATGGTGCCATCTGTAATGGGATCTGATGCCCTCTTCTGGTATGTCTGAAAACAGCTACAGTGTTCTCACATACAATAAAATAAATAAATCTTTAAAAAAAAAAAGTTGCCTTGGTCGGGACTGGAGAGATGTCTCATCCATTAAGAGTACTGGCTGCTTTTCCAGAGGACCCAAGTTCAAGTCCCAGCACCCACATGGCAGCTTACAACTATCTATAACTCCAGTTCCAGAGGATTTGACACATATATGTAAGCAAAACACCAATGCACATAAAAATAAAGAAACCACTTTAAAAAAAAAAAAAAAGTTCCTGTGGTCATGGTATCTCTTCACAGCAATAGAAACCCCAAGACAGCCTGGTACTTATATAGTTTTAAAATATATTCATGGAATATTGGATTTTTTAAAGCTTCTTAATCTTTTTGTAGTTTATTTTTGTGTGTCAGTGTAAGTATATGCCACATATGTGTTGATGCCCACAGAGAACAGACAAAGACATCATCAGATTCTCTGGTGCTGGAGTTACAGCCTCTTGTGAGCTGCCTGACGTATCAGCTAAGAACCAAACTCAAGTTCTCTGCAAGAGACAGACACACACATATACATAAATAAACATAGAATAAATCTGAAAAGGATAAATATGAGGACTTAAATTTTCATTGTCCTTTATCATCTGTTTATATAATATGCTTACTAGAGAAAATGCGCCTTACTCTTCACTGGTGATAAATAAACCCAGAATTCTCGGGTTATCTGAACAACCACTTTCAATTAAAGAAAGATTTAAAGCTCCAGGCTGGAGAGATGGCTCAGTGGTTAAGAGCACTGACTGTTCTTCCAGAGGTCCTGAGTTCAATTCCCAGCAACCACATGGTGGCTCACATCCATGTATAATGAGATCCAGTGCCCTCTTCTGGTGTGTCTGAAGAGAGTGACAGTGTGCTCACATACATAAAATAAATAAATCTTTAAAAACAAAAACAAATAAACCCCCATTAAGCCAGACATAGTGATGCATATGTTTAATCCCAGAACTGGGGAGGCTGATTGATCTCTGTGAATTCCGGGCAAGCCTTGTCTACATATATCATGAGTTCCAGGCCAGCCAGGGATATACAGTGAGGCCCTGTCTCAAACAGATAAACAAACAAACTCCTACTAGCAAATAGAAGCTATTTAAGCATAATTTCTTAGTTCCTTTCACTCACTTTTGAGAGTGTCTAGAATTCAGGTGTTCCTCTTTTTTCCCATCATAATACAAGTTATTAATCTGCCTTTTTTGGTAAATTCACTTTTCTGAAGGCCTTCCAGTCATCAGGAAGTATTCATTGAGTGTCTATTTGTCGAACACTCCAGGCTACCCCAAGAAACTTCTCAAACTTTTATACTCCAACCATAGAGACAAACTAGATCTGTGAACTAGTAAGTGCTCAATGACAAGCAATTGACCAGCTCATGGGAAGAAAAAAGATCCAACAAAAACGTTGCCAGAATGAATTTTAAACTGTGCTTAGAACATACAAACTTGGGTGATCACTCTGAACACAGGGTGCGTGAGGTAAATGTCTGATAGTCCTGCTCTACACTGAGCAGACCTACTCGGAATCAAGACTAAAGGGGCCAGGCTAGTGAGACTGGCTCAGCAGGTGATAGGATAGTACCCACCACCAAGGCTGACAACTGCGCTCAGTCCCTAGAATCCACAGCAGGGAAGGAGAGAACTGACTATGGAAAGTTCTCCCTACACGCAATATACACAGCACACACACACACACAAGCAAATAACACTAATACAGCTTTTCAGTAATAGAAAAGGACAGAAATCCTTCTATTAAGACACTCTGCAGAAGGAATGAGGCCAAAGCAGGACCACATCTGGGAGTTGCCTATTCCACGTTGAGAAACCCTGTGGTATATAGGATAGCCTAAGAAGTCCCAGGCTAAATGCATGCACAGTGGGTGCTTTACTCATGCTTTTATTTTGTCCCATGTATCAATATTTCCATAAAATTTTATTTGGTATAAGAACAGTTTCTAGGGGCTGGAGAGACAGTTCACCAGTTAAGAGCCCATGCTGCTCTTGCAGAGGACCTGGGTTCAATTCCCAGCATCCACATGGAGGCTCACAACCATCTGTAAGTCTAGCTCCAAGGGATCCAGCACCCTCTTCTAGATTATATAATGTGGGCAAAGACTCATACACATAAAATAAAAGTAAATATTTAAGAATTGTTTCTGGATAATCATGGTGACATATGCCTTTAAGCTCAGCTCAAGATGAGGCAAGAGTGCCTGCCACAAGGCCAGTCTGGTTTGCACAATGGGTTCACACACACATGAATTTGGGGGATAAACACATAATTTTTAAAGTAACTTTTTTCAAGACAGGGTTTTGCAACACAGGCTAGACCTGCCTGTAGCAGTCCTCAACTTCTTACATCCTGAAATTGCAGACATGAGCCACCCTGACACCCTTGAAGGTAACTGTGTGAGAAGAATGGCCCCACCCACCTTCTTCTTGTAAACTGATTTCTCTTGTAAATGTGCTCAGCACATTAGTAACCCTGAAAAGAGACATTTGAAAATGACAGCATAGAGCTGAAGTCATGGAGCATCAGTGAGACACCTAGCAAAACACACATGAGGACAGCAAGGGAGAGATGGGCCAGAAGGGTTAGAACAGAAGTCTCAAAGGCAGAATTGTCACAGGGGCACAACACACATGCTAAGCTTCTGCCAACTCAGGAACACAGACACTGCAGACATGTTAGACATGAGGATAGAATGGAGTCTAAATTTGGCTCTAAGGTCAATAGGCTTTCCTGTAGATGCTAACTCAAATGGCTTCAAAGGCTGAACAAGAAATAGGGGCTAAGGATGTAGCTCAGTGGTAGTGATGGCCTAGTATCTACCAGGCCTTCGAGTGACTGAAACACCACACCCAGGGGATAGTACCTTCCAGACATCCATGAAGTGGAGTGTCTTTGTTCTCCAGTGTGTCATAAACTAACAACAGGAAGAGCTTGTTATTCCAGCACATGAGAGGTAGAGACAATCAAAGTCAGACCTCAGGTTCATCCTCTACTACATAGCAAGGTGGAGTCTAGCCTCAGCTATATGAGATCCAAAATAATCAAAATAAGAGCTGAGAATGTAGCTCAGTGGGTAGAGTGCTTGCCTGGCATTCGGGACTGGGTATGGTGGAGCATGCCTGTATTCTAGCACTTGGGAGGTAGCTTCAGTAATGTCAGAAGTTCAAGGTCATCTTCAGCAGCTAATTAGAAACTAATTTGGGCTACCTAAGACCCTGACTCAGACTAAACAAATAGACTGACAACAGGGTATCACTCCACGTGATTAGGTCCTAGCTTCGACTATACATCACCCACCCCGAGAGCTGGGAAACAACTCTGTTCACCACACAGATCCACTGGTTCCATGTTTCAGTGTCAGATAGCTCTAAAGTGTTCTCAATGCGTATTCTCAATTCCTGAAGGAAGAAAGAGTAACCAGTACTCTAAGGGACCTGGCGAGTGAAGAGAAGACTCCAATTACTGTTTCTTGCAACTTACTCCTCTGAATATCTCCGAGTAGTTTTCCTTTTTACTTCCCTCCTAACATTTCTTATGCTTCAGACTCTTTTTAGCACCTCTAAAAATTTGAACTCTTACATCTGAAATGGTTCCTGGCACACAAAACCATCCAAGTGAAAGGTTATCAAATTAATAAACTTCCAGGTAAACTGAAGAGACTATAGGTTGTCATGGGTTTCTAGATCTTATAGTAGAATATTCCATCTCAATCTCTGGCTATTTATTTTACTCCTAATCAGGGAATAATCAAGGAATCTTTTTTTTAAAAGTCCAAGGCTTAGCTGGGCAATGGTGGGACACACCTTTAATCCCAACATTCATGAGACAGAAGCAGGTGAACCTTTGAGTTCAAAGCCAGCTTAATCTACAGAGTGAGTTCCAAGATAGCCAGGGTTACACAAAGAAACCCTGTGTGGAGGTTTGAATATGATTGGTCCAGAGAGTGTCCCTATTAGGAGATGTAGCCTTGCTGGAGTGGCGTGATCTTGTCTGTCACTGTTGGGGTGGGCTTGGAGACCCTTCTCCTAACTGCCTAGAAGATAGTCTCTTCTGACTGCCTTCAGATCAAGAACTTTAGGCTCCTCTAGCATCATGTCTGCCTGCATGCTGCCATGCTTCCTGCGATGATGATAATGGATTCAACCTCTGAACCTGTAAGCCAGCCCCAATTAAATGTTGTCCCTTATAAGAGTTGCTTTGGTCATGGTGTCTCTTCCTAGCAGTGGGAAGCCCTAACTAAGAGGAAAGTTGGTACCGGGGACTGGGGTATAGGCCTAGCCATGGTTTTGTTTGGAGGAATGTGGATTTGGGGACTTTGGAAAGCACTGGAATGCTTTAAGTTGGGCTTAATGGACCATCCTAGTAGGAATATGGAAGACATTGGTGCTGAGGGTGATTTGAACTGTGGAGCCTAGCTTAGGAGGTTTTAGAGAAGAATTTTAGTATATGGCCTAGAGACTATTATTGTAATTAATATTTTTGCTGCTTTTTGCCCTTGTCTGAAGAGTCTGCCTGAGGCTGAGGCTAAAGTGAAGAGAATCAGATTAATTGCATTGACAAAGGGAATCTCAAAAAAGCTTAGCATAGATGCTGTCTTCTGGTTTACTCTCATGATCAAGCTTAGAAAGGAAAAATACAAAATGTATGGTTCAAGTAATCAAGGGGCACCAGAAAGTAAAATGGAGCTACATCCTGTGTTCAAGAAGATAAACAGATTAGGGGACTAGTGACCTTAGGGCAAGATCCCACCCAGCTAAGTTATTGTTTATGTGTTTGTAGTTGAACAGGGGAGAGTTATATTATGTTCAGCATCATTAAGAGCTGGTTATTGTTTTCATTTGGACTTTTAATCTGGAATGAACTACAGTCTAGAAATGGAGGGCACACCTGTGATCCAGATCTTGTGGCTGGAAGACACAGGCTTTCAATCTGGATCTTGAGGCATAGTAACTGTGAAAAGCTTAGGCTTTTATGCATGGTGGTAAATGCCTTTAATCCCAGAAGAGAGAGGCAAGCAGATCTCTGAGTTCAAGGGCAGTCGGATACAAAGCAAGCTCCAAGTACAGCAAAGCTTAGGTCTAGGTGCGGTGGTATATGCCTTTAATTCCAGAACTCGGCAGACAGAGGCATGCAGGTCTCTGAGTTTAAGGATAGTAGTTTAAGCCGGGTGGTGGTGGCGCACTCCTTTAATCCCAGCACTTAGGAGGCAGAGGCAGGAGGGTTTCTGAGTTCCAGGCCAGCCTGGTCTACAGAGTGAGTTCCAGGACAGCCAGGACTACACAGAGAAACCCTGTCTCGAAGAAGAAGAAGGAGGAGGAGGAGGAAGAAGAGGAAGAAGAAGAGGAGGAAGAGGAGGAGGAGGAGGAAGAGGAGGAGGAGAGGAGGAAGAGGAGGAGGAGACCAGCATCACTGAGGTAAAATCTTCTGGAAAATGTTTTCTGAGAGCACCAAGAAGCTATATTCCAGAGGTGACCAAGGTTGTACTCCATGCTAATAGCAAGACCTGGTAGTGTGTAAGAGTCACCCAGGTGGTTTTGAAGACATGAAGGGGTCACAGAGAGCAGCTTGGTGCTGTGAGAGGTCAGGAAAGATTATTAGTGAAGGTGTAGCCTCAGCTGCAGTTAATAGAGGAGGACTGAAGGGGTCGTGCAAAGAAGTTAGGCTTGGCACCATGAAGGGAGCCTATGAGAGGCACCATGAAGAGTCAACCAGAGCCTAGAGTGCTACAGAGGGCAGAGCTGGAGAAGTGACTCAAGCCCTTTGGAGGAGTCCAGAAGATCATGTGTGGACCTCAGATATTGGAACAAGACGCTGTAAAGTGGAAGTTGCCTTGGATACCTCAAAATGTTTGAGATATCAGAGCTTTGGGATACCTGCTAAGGAAGCTGCTAACAGGGAGTGGAAGCAGCAAAAGAGAAAGAAGTGTGTTGCAGTCAACAAAGATGAAAGGAGTTGGAGATCTGAAGAGCACTGACATCAGACATGGAGATGCTGAGTTTGGAGTTTGCCAAGCGAGTTTTTGGTTTTTCTTTGGTCCAGTATTCCCTCACTATGACATTTGGAATGGTAATATATATCCTGTGATGATGGAGGTATACAATCTTCTTTTTTATTTTGATTTTATAGGGGATTACAGCTAAGTGATTGGATAAATCCCAGAGGAGATTTTGAACTTTGGACTTTGAACATTGTTGAGACTGCCATAGACCATGGAGACTTCTGAAGGTGGACTAAATGTGTTTTGCAATATGCTATGGCTAGGTATGGTCCCCAAAGTGCATCACTAGTAGGGGTGGGCTTCAAAGCTCCACCCGATGCAGAAGAGTCAATTTCTCCTGGCTGCAGTCAGATCAAGATGCAGGACTCTCACCTCCATGTCTGCCTGGATGCTGCTGTGCTTCCTGCAATGATATTAATGGACTAAACCTCTGAACTTGTAAGTCAGCCTCAATTAAATGTTGTCCCTTGGTTATGATGTCTCTTCACAACAATAGAAACCCTAACTAAGGCTGTGACATTTGCCTAGATGAAGTCATTCCACAAAGAGGCGTCAGCATCCAATGTGGAAAGATAGAAATGACTGTGGCCTTCCTTGCCACATGAAAATATTGACAGTCTTCCCTGAGAGCCTATTCTTGTTAGCTAAGATGCTGTCTTAGTTAGGGCTTTACTGCCGTGAACAGACACCAAGACCAAGGCAACTCTTATAAAGGACAACATTTAATTGGGGCTGGCTTACAGGTTCAAAGGTTCAGTCCCTTATCATCAAGATGGGAACATAGCAGCATCCAGGCAGACATGGTGCAGGAGGAATTGAGAGTTCTACATCTTGAACTGAAGGCCACAAGGAGAAGACTGGCTTCCAGGCAGCTAGGACAAGGGTCTTAAAGCCCAAACCCATGGTGACACATCTACTCCAACAAGGCCACACCTGCTAATAGTGCCACTTCCTGGGACAAGTATATACAAACCGTCACAGATGCCAAACAGACACATTTAAAATACAACTCCAGTGACAAGGAGTAGGAGGGCTTCTATCAAACTGTTGGTGGGGCTTTCAAACAGTGATCTCATTAGCTGCCTTGGATGGTTACACCTCTATAGTTTCTAAATAGAAGACACATACGCTGTGCTCACCTAAGAATGAATGTGTGCACACACACAGTCCTCAGGAGTTCTCTGCCACAGCCTTTCTGGAACTATTCATTTTGAAATGTTACAAATATATAACAATGGTAAGTCGGGTGTGGTGGCTTATAACCTGTAATCCATCTAAAAATCTGAAACAGAGAAGTGGGATGCTAGCTCAGTGGGTGAGAGTGTTCACTTGCTACTTAATCCCCAGAACCTGGAACCAATGAAAAAATGCCAGTGCCATGGAGAGCAGAGGGAAGATCACAGAGTCGCTAGCCTCTGGCCTAGCTACAAGTCAGTGAGAGAGTCTGTCTCCAGGGAGCAATAGAACATTCAGTAGGACACTCTTTCTCCTCCCCCCCAGCCTCAAGCCCATGCCTACTATATATGTACATGAGACCCTGTCTAAAAACAAATGAATAAGCCTGGCAGTGATGGCACATGCCTTTAATCCCAGCACTTGGGAGGCAGAGGCAGACAGATTTCTGAGTTCGAGGCCAGCCTGGTCTACAGAGTGAGTTCCAGGACAACCAGGGCTACACAGAGAAACCCTGTCTCAGGAAAAAAAAAAAGAAAAAAGAAAGAAAGAAAGAAAGAAAGATAGCCTGCTTTAATCCCAACCCTTAGGAGGCCAGCCTGGTGTACAAAACAAGTCCAGGACAGCCAGGTCTCTGTTATACAGAGAAACCCAACACACACACACCCCAAAAATGGCCTGGGCTACAGAGCAACTTCCAGGACATCAAGGAGTACATGGAAAAGAAAAAAAAAAAAAAAAAAAAAAAGAAAGAAAGAAAAAAGCTTCAAACAAAGAAAGTTAATAAGTAAGTCATCTGCAAAAAAGAGTGGTGAAGACCATCGCTGGCTGCTCTTCCAGAGGACCTAAGTTCAAGTCCCAGCACCCACATAGTGGTTTGGAACCCATCTATGGCCTCTTTTAGCTTCTGTGGGCACCAGGTGTATACCTGGTGCACAATCACACATACAGGGAAAACTGTCAAATACACAAAAGAAAAGATTTTTAAAAAGAAAAAAGAAAAGAAGCCGGGCAGTGGTGGCGCACGCCTTTAATCCTAGCACTCGGGAGGCAGAGGCAGGCAGATTTCTGAGTTTGAGGCCAGCCTGGTCTACAGAGTGAGTTCCAGGACAGCCAGAGCTACACAAAGAAACCTTGTCTTGAAAAAAAAAGAAAAAAGAAAGAAAAGAAAAGAAAAAAAGAAAGAGCTACCAGCAGAGTTGTGACGGGGGTCCCCAACATGGGTGACTATTCACTTGTGTGAATAAGTCTGAACTCTGGGATGCATCTGCGAATGGAAAGCAGCAGATTCTGCTGCAGTCCCAGGAAGGTCAAGGGGGAGGGGGGGCAGGACTTCCCAGAGGGAAGGAAGGAACGTGGGATCAGATAATGAGACATCAACAAGCCCTACTCCCAGGATGCTAGTGGCTTAATTCTCAAGATGGAGCTAGAAGAGCTAGGGGCAGAGCTGGAGTCATCTCAGATAAGCAGGAGGGGTAGAGCAGAGGGCAGGTGAGGTGCCAAACCCCAGCCCTCAACACTCCAGAGGCAAGACTCCTTTGAGGAAGACCTGAGTGGGCACTGGAGCTGGGAGCCAGGGGCAGGAATTCAAGGCTAACCATCAGGAAGAGAAGGGACCCACAAAGAGACAAGCTGGGAGTAAAGCCAACTCCGTCAGGATGGTCAGGGAACAAGTGGAAAGAATCTGTGTCCTTGACAAAATGGAAGTACTAAGTTAGCCAACTCCAGAAACAACACATGGGCGCTCACTCGCAGGAAGCTTGCTGTAGAGAATAAATTTATGTACCATTTAAAAACTAGGGGGCTGGAGTGATTGAGAATATATACTTATCCTCTTGCACAGGACCAGAGTTCAGTCCTTAGCACCAGAGCCGGCAGCTTGTAATTACCTAAGCTCTAGAGGATAGACTTCCTACGCACATAATTTAAAATATTACCGTAAAAAAAGACAATTAAAAAAATTTTTGACACCAGGCACAGGAGTTTCATCCCAGCATTTGTGAGGTAGAGACAGGTACATCTCTGAGAATTGAGGCCAGCCTGGTCTATAAAGTGAGTTCCAGGACAACCAGAACTACACAGAAAAACCCTGTTCCAAAAAATCAAAACAACAACAAAAAATGATTTACTAATGTGTTTGCTTAGGAGACATTATGTCACACAAGTAGAAGTTACCTAACGGAGTGCTGCCTCCAAACACCCAAAGCTTAGTACCCAGCTAACCAGGCCTTTAGAGGCAAGGGACACTCAGGATATAAAGGTTTGTTCAAGTACTGACCAGCTTTATTCCCATGACAAGGAAGACAACCCTGCCTTACAGCCCACAATTAGGCCCATTTCTCTATCAGAATATTTGCCTGCGTTTTTAGTTTAAGGGAGCAGAGCAGGGTGGCAACCATCATTAAGTCCGGGCGTGACATAAAACTCCCCCACCTCCCACCCCCCAGTTCTTTCCAGAAGAAAAGCTACTTCCAGGGTTGGAGAGATGGCTCAGCAGTTAGGAACACTAACAGATCTTCCAGAGTACCTGGGTTTAGTTCCCAGTACCCTCCTGTGCTGGTGGGTGGCTCACAACCTCCTGTAGCCCCAGTTTTACTGTGGGCACCAGGTATATACCTGGTGCACAATCACGCATACAGGAAAAACTCTCATATGCACAAAAGAAAATAAAATAATTTTAAAAAGAAAAGAGCCATCATATGCTCCATTCTGACCTCCCTGGGCATAGGCATGCATGGGTACATAAACATACATGCAACCAAAACACCCATGCATATAAAAAATAAAATAATTTTTTAAAATGAAAAAGAAAGAGAGAGAAGCATAATTCTGCCATGTGGCAAGATGACTCCAGGAAACAACTATTCAAAACAGAACAACACTGTGTACTTAAAATCTTCCTAACAATATGTAATACCTGTGCTGTGTAAGTCTCCCATCTGCCTAAACAGCTAGACTAGCAGTTTCTACTCTCTGTTTAAATTGTTCAAAGTGTGATCTGGAGCCAGAATTTAAAAAACAAAAAACCAGTGTTTGTGGAATGCATAAGCGAAAGTGTATGTAGGCTGGTAGAATCTATTCATGGCTCGTTCCTCTTGGGCCATCAGCCAGAGCTGAATGCCCACTGTGCTATAAAGGCTTTTCCCTGTTAATCTCCAAGTGTGAGGAGTGATTTCTCCCTGGGATGGCATATTCATACTAATTCTAGAACCACAGGAGGATGGGGACTCTCTTCTTTCTTTCTGGCCAGCTACTCCAGCTGAATAAGGAGAGATCCTACTCAAAAAATAGAGTAGAGGGGTCAGTAAACTGTTCGTAAGATAAGGGCCCTGCCACCAAGACCCACTCGGTGGAAAGAGAAACCAGATTCTCAGAAGTGGTTTTTTCTTTACCCTCCACTCTGTGCACTGTGGTACATATGTACACACACACACACACACACACATTCACACACACACAATGTTTGTTTTTAAAATGAGATTGAGCGCCGGGCGGTAGTGGCACACGCCTTTAATCCCAGCACTTGGGAGGCAGAGGCAGGTGGATTTCTGAGTTTGAGGCCAGCCTGGTCTACAGAGTGAGTGCCAGGACAGCCAGGGCTACACAGAGAAACCCTGTCTTGAAAAACCAAAAAAAAAAAAAAAAGAGATGGAGCACTATTGAGAAAAAAACACCTTATTTTGACCCCTGGCCCCATATGCACACATACATATGTACAAACAACATATGTATATATTTGTCTCTGTGTGTGTTGAAATGGCAAAGAATTAAAACCCCCGTCTCCTCCAAAAAAGCATAATTACCAAAGAATCTTAAGATGAGATAAAAAACGTTCAGCCAACACACAGGCTCAGCAGGTAAGAGTGCTTGCCTCAAGCCTCATGACCTGAGTTTGACCCCTGGGACCCACATGATAAAGGCGAGGGCTGACTTGCACAAGTTGTCCTCTGACTTCCACACATGTGCCATGACACATGCATACCCACAAACATGGACACAAACAAACCAACATAATAAAACATGTTGATGTTCAGTCAATGAATATATCACATTGGCCAGTCACAAATGACCACAGCAAATCCACTCAACTTATCAGCTGTAATCAGATTGAAAAGCAGAGATCAAAACCAGCTGTGGCGGCGCAAATCCAGAGTTTAAAGTCATTCTTTGGTTATATCATGAGTTCAAGTTCAGCCAGAGCTATAGGAGATCCTATCTCAAAACAAAACAAGCAACAGCAAAAGGCAGCCCCTTCACTGTGTGGGAGCTGTAGTTTAAGCTTTGAGGCAGACTGCGCATGAGAAGAGTGTGAACATCCACTGCCATGTTCTCTGCTTTGTTCTGAGCTCTTCTCCTCAGAGAGTGACTCATCATGGTGAGATTATCACTGCTAAGAAACCAACCCCCAGCGCTGCATTTGGCCTTCGATTGATTGGGAAAACAGTCTTGCTACAGTTATGGAAAAGGGAGAAGTGTGTTTCACCCTTAGGTTAACGAGAGAGCTGTTCACTGGAAACATTTCCTGTAAAGAATTGACTGCTCCTGCTCCTCGAGGGCGGGGCTTTCCAGTGGGGGCAGGGCGGAGACTTGAACAGCTGCACATTTCCAACATAGTATTCCCTACATGGTGTCAAATGACTGGGAATGGGG